>NW_026623111.1:66540496-66843526 GCF_023065955.2 Ursus arctos | reverse complement strand
GTACAGATGGACACCACATTTGAACATATTGTACTGTAATCATCAGAGAGATGCAGATACTATCGTATCTATAAAACAGTGGTAAGAGGCCCTCCATCACATCTTCTCAGTTGCAGAAATTAAGTCATGTTAAACTCTTTTAAAGAAGCAGCCACATTTTGGAGTACGGCAGCAGAAAAGCCAGGGTAGTATAGGTTCCAATATGGAAAGGCCAATCATCAATTCTTTGTACACCTCAAGTTCCATATCTGTCAATGAAAACTATCGCTTCTCTTAACTCACATAAGAAATAGGATGATCGGTAGGAGAAGAAAGGGATAAAGAAAGGGGGGGTAATCAGGAGGGGGAATGAAGCATGAGAGACTATGGACTATGCGAAACAAACTGAGGGCCTCAGAGGGGAGGGGGGTGGGGGAATGGGATAGACCAGTGATGGGTAGTAAGGAGGGCACGTATTGCATGGTGCACTGGGTGTTGTACGCAACTAATGAGTCATCGAACTTTATATCAGAAACCGGGGATGTACTGTATGGTAACTAACGTAATATAATAAAAAAACATTAAAAAAAAAAAAAAGAAAGCATGACAGTGTTAGAATCAGGCGAATGCTCACCATTCCACAGTGCCCTAACACAGTCTCAAAGCAAGAAACCGTGACGAGAGTGTCCAAAGAAGTCAGCAGTCCAAGTGTGTGTAACAACAGGTGACATTCTACCTTAGAATATTAGAGCCTTCTTCCTAACTGACATAATGCAGAAGTGGGACAAATGATTTTGAGATTGTATATTAGTAGCAAGTGCTTTGAACAAGTCTAATGTTCACTGCATTTTAATATAACTTATTATACTTTATTAGTTTCAAAAATCTATCCAAATGGAAACCAATCAAATAAAATTTTAAAATTTGCATTTTTTAATTCTACCTTTATCAATCTTGGCAACAGAATTCAAGCTAATTAAGACAGATGAGTACATTCAGAGACAGACTGACAACATGTTTTATTAAGAATTTTTGCTCCTGGCTTCATTTCTGCTGACTCTGAATTTCCTTAAACGTGCTATTGTTCTTTCCCTAGACATAAAACTCGAGCAGTTGATGCACTTTTCGGTACCCATCATAATCACTCCCCATTTTAATGCACTATCTTTTCCTTCCTTGTAAAATTTTATAGCTTTTTGAATTTTTTTGTTGCTCTATTTATACAATACCAAATTCCCATGTTTCCCTTTTCTAGAGCATGTGTTTCATAAATACAAATTTGTATATTTATTTAGATACAATAACACAGAGCACCTCCTTCATATTTTGTATAGGTTCAGTTAAGTGGAGCAGTGCAAGATTAAGGCCTGTCAGCTTACCCAGAGCACATTCTGGATTCCTTTGGATTCCTAGTGGGTACATACTCCATGCCCCCACATACCTTCACAAGTGCTGTACTGCCCTTGTGTACTCAAAATGTGAAGTTCCAAAATTCAGGTATGCCGATAATGAAAGCCTGAGAAGCTGATTTGGTTAATTTAAGTACATTAAAATATAGCAAAGTATTATTTGGGTTTCTTTTGGTTCCCGAGAATTTTTTTAATCGCACATGTTCACGCAAATGTGCGTGTGCACACACACACACACACACACACACACACACACACACAGTAATGGCCAAGCAAAAGTTTTCTTTTTGACAAGCAAAAACCCAGAAACTCCCATGTTACTTTTATCACCAGATCAGAGCCCAAGGCACTCTGCTCTCTGCAAAGTTTCAATCACTAAAATGTGGGTAAAGCAAAGAATACACCACCACAAGAACTCCCAAAAATAGCAATTCAGATTTATGTCTGAAGCAGTTTTCATGTGCTTTCAGATCAGCACGGGAATTCCGTCTATGAACCGCTCTTATCCATTGCAGCAGCAATTAATGAAAAACTCCAAGAAAACGGCACTACAGTGATCACATTTCAGTGTCAGAACAGGACTAGGTCCAATCCGTTGCCACCATTTGGACGCTGTGGAGAACTGAATGGATTGTGAAAGAAAACAAGGGTATAAAAAAACCACACACGGTCTAGGTCCTGGCTTTGTGGTAATATCAACATCCCCAAATTACCAAACACAATAAACAGCAATACCTGGCAATCTGTCTCCAAGTTAACGAGAAAGCACCCAGCTCTCACCTTGCACAAACACACACTTCAGTGGTCAGTGACAAACGCAGGCAGCGCTTGCAGGCTGGGAGACAGAGCAGCTGCTCTGTCCTGAGCCGCTTAAAGCACACTGGAGCCCCGCTCCGGTCCTACCCTCGGTTGGTTCGCTGCAGTTTCTCCCATGACTCCATTACCCAGGAATGGAAACCACTGCCATCTCCCCAGCACTAGTGGGCTCCCCAGCTACTGAGCTCAGGTAAAAACGCTGAGTCCTGCAAGGTCGCCACAAGGTGAACACGGGCAAAAGGAGTATCTGGGAGTTGGGGGGACCGTCAAGGAAAGACCCTAAACTCCAGACACTTTGCCTTTCAAGAGATTCTGAAGTGCATAAATCAGAGCTGAAACATAGAGAAGCGGTAAATCTGAAAATCCCCCAATGGCACTGAGCCAATCTGCTAACCCAGCAGTGCTCTTTAAACCATAATCTCTCTCACACTCTCTCTCTCTCTCTCTCTCTCTCTCTCTCACACACACACACACACACACACACAGATTTTAGTGCAGCTATTCTAAATTGCCCAGACATACTTCTCAGGCCAGAAAGGTTTTGCATATCCTTTCCAGGTAACAAGGCTTAAGAGGAGTCTTAGAAAATTAAAGTATTCGCCAAAATCAAGGTAAAATAATTCTGTAGAGAGCAAAAGCATTTCTGGTCCATAAACTATTTGAGTGAAGTCTTGCTCCTTGTGCACATGCTGGAATTATGCAAACACCCCCATAGTAAAAAAGATGGTAAAGACGTATACATTCAGAGCTGACTGGCAGAATCAATTAAAATTTCTCATAAAAATTCCTACCATCTTTTTCAAGATTAGTCTTGACACATGTACATTTTAATTTGGAGAGATTTCAAGAACGCATTTCTTGCCTAAAATATAATTATTCTGCACATATATGCTATAGACAGATACAAACATGTTCATAAATGTTTCCTGGAGAGTCTCTCCAGGTGTTTATTTCTCATATTTTGGTTTTCCTATCAGAAGTGGAGAAGGAAAAATTTTAAGCTTGCAAGTACATTCTGAAACATTATTTATCTTGCCTGTGTATTTTTTCTAACAGGTAAATGGATATTTACTGAAGTTTAGGTTGATTGCGCTAACAGAAAATAACGCTCCTTTACCCCTTTTCTCTACCCTCCATCTCCAACCACCACAGTTCTCCAGCCAGCCATACAAAAGCAAGCAACTCATTGAACCTCCTAGACATCAGTTTTGTAATCTATAAAATGGGCATCTGTTACTACCGGTTGTCTACCTCCTGGAATGGTGTCAGGGTGAAATGGGAAAATGAGCAGGAGCAAATGCTTTGTAAACGGCAGAGTGCTGGAAAAACATGGACTTACTGCAGTTTCCTCCCTTCAATTGCCTGTTAGTACTGGGACTGGTGAATTACTTTCTGTGTGCTTAAGGAAGATTCCTTGGGCTTCACAGGACACTGTTTGTTTCAAGTGGTCTATAAATAGAGTTCAAGATTTTCTTGAACTGCTGTCCTCCTTGTGATGGGTCTTGATGGCAGCGACCACATGTGCAGAGTCAGTTAATTGTGAGCCACATGAGCTCCATCTGGTCTTTGAGGCAGAACCAGACCCGGTGAAACCCTGAGAGAAAACGCTCAGCTCACGTGATGGCAGGTTTCACAGTTCACCTGGTGTCCTGGCATACTCAAATGTTTGGGGCGGGGCGGGGGGGTGATGCCTAAAGGGATTAAACAAAGGGAAAGGCTGGGGTGTAATGCCAGACTCAGTGCTGAGTTCATTCAGGAACAGATGCTTCTGGGCATTCGTGCTGATGTTCCGAGACAATTATGTATGCGTTATTTAGGGATTAGGTGGTTGTGGGGTAGGGGGAACCAAGAAGGGAGACTAGGGGGAATCAGAAAGGAACTAACAACGTGAGCGCCTGTCCCGAGATACACAGGGCTGGGGAGTTCATGGATAGTATCTCAGTTAATCCTCATAGTAATCCTACAAGTCAGTCATTATTATTCCCATTTCACAGAGGTCATGAAACAGGCTGCACACAGGACTGGTGAGTGGTGGAACTCGAATTACTATCGAGGTCAGCATGGCCTGGAGTCCCATATTCCGAGGAAATTTGTTTACTTATAACTTTCTCAGAAAGAGAAAGGAAATTACATTGGGTTTTTAAATAGTGGGGGTAGGGAAGGCAAGAATGCGAATTACCAAGAAAACTTCTTGAGGATATTTATTACCCAAGTTAACCTTCATAAAGGGTGCAGAAAGCAAAACATATTTTGAGTTTTTAAATGATAAAGCTGTTGCAGGATACAAGAAAAAAAATTTGTTTATATGTACCAATAATTCTTTTTTAAAAAAATTGTTCCTGCCTGTCTTCAAATTGACAACTCTTTCTCTGTAGCAGAACACTTCTCTGTTTTTCAACGTACACTCAATGCATTATTGTATTTTAATTTGCTTACATTACCAGACCCTGAGGAATGTCCACAAGAAAGCAAGGTAATCTCTTACCATTAAATGTAGCAGGAAAGACATTTTTTTCAGCAGTAACTTGGAGTTACCGAAGAGTCATAATTTTCAGTCTCCTGGGTCTGAGGATGTTCATAAAATGCCAGATTCTTTCTACCAATTTTATTGGAAAGCTAGAGGCAGAGACTGAACCACAGCGCTACACAGCATCTATTTCAGCTTTCCCCTTTCTAAGTAGCATTCCCAGCTCTAATGTATGTGCAAGCCAATTCATACGGTACCCTCTATTCCTGACTTCCATCTCTCTTTTCCATATTTTCAAAATATTTTCTGAGAATGCCAGTGTCTAATTATACCTCGCCTCTGCTTTTAACATTCCCTCTGCAAAGTGCACCATCCAAAATGCCTTCGTAAATCTAGCCTTCTCCTTTTTCCCAAGTCTACCCCTAGAAAGAAAAGGATACATTTGGAAGTCTTACAGACAGAATTACTTTGTCTTGGGTATTTTTATTGAAGAGAGAAACGTAACGGGGCCACTAAGTTAGTAATAAGTCAAAATAAATAGTGGGGGAAAAAAGAATAAACTCAGGTACTTTAATCTCAATTGTTCAAGTTGAATTCCGAACGAAAAAACTAAAACACGGCATTTTAAACTACCAGTCAAACCACATGAAAGAAGGCCAGGGACCTTCAGCTATTTGGTGGTCATTTCCTTGCTACTTTTGCTTACAATGTACATTTTGACACTCACCACAACACATGTGTTCTCAGGGCATCATACTTAACTAAAGAGGAAGTAAAATAAGAAGAGTGAATCTATTGGGAAGCTGATAATGACGAATATAACATATGGCAAAAAAAAAAGTCTGCTTTCTCTCCTTCCGAATCCATTTTATTTCTGAATGAAGAAAGGATGAGCAAACAACCAGTGAGAATTATACAATAACTACAGAAAGAAAGAAAGAAAGAAAGAAAGAAAGAAAGAAAGAAAGAAAAGAAATAGCTGCAGTAAGCTTTCAATTATCTCTCAAGTCAGAAATAATCCAACTGAAAACACAGTTTGGGGCACTTTCTTCAAATTATTATACTGTCCCATTAAGGTATTTAGTGCTTTGAACACCACAGCTAGTGTTTGCCTGGGTGTAATTCTATAGCAGAAACTAAAAGCACATTGCCTTCTCACTTTCTTGGT
Source organism: Ursus arctos (assembly GCF_023065955.2). Lineage (NCBI taxonomy): Eukaryota > Metazoa > Chordata > Mammalia > Carnivora > Ursidae > Ursus > Ursus arctos. The sequence continues at coordinate 66,837,687 of NW_026623111.1, read as the reverse complement.
CTCAAAAAACTTTCTTTGCTTCTCTTGGATTTTGAGATCCTGGTTTCAGAAGCATGAATTGAAAAGAAAGTTGCACTGAAGTTCAAATGCATGAAGACGAAAGCATTTGGAAGCACAGGTCAACATTAGCCAGAGGTGAAGAAAGTAAATTAAGATGCGCTGGCTTTCTGTCTGGTTCTTGTTGCCTTCCCTAATATTGACGTCTTCCTGATGTGTCCAGTGGCAGTGTTCTACTCCATACTCAAGAAGGCCTGGCCTGAAATCCTTAGAACCCTCCCACTTAGGGTGGGACTGGGTTCATGGGGGTTCGGGATGGAGTTGTTTCTAATTTGCAACTGAGGAGAAAAAGTATTTCTCTAACACATTTTTCCCTGCCGCTCCTTTGAATTTGATTCCTTTCCTAGGCCTTTGAAACAACCCCCCATAATATCTATTAGCTATAGAGCAAATACTGTTAAAACATTAAAGATCATTAAGGGAAAAATTTTAGAGTAATCTGAAAGGTGTAAGCTTTTAGCATTTCAAGCAATTTGTGTGGCTGCTTAAAGGTACATATGTGAAGTCTTTTACTCCGTATACAGTTAAAATCATGAAATTGAACACTTCCTAAGCAGTCTTAATTTACTATATTTTTAATTTATTTTTATTTCTATTTTTGAGAGAGAGAGCGAGCTCGTGCGCTCTTGTGCATGTGCACTCAAGCCAGTGGAGAGGGGCAGCGGGAGGGCGAGGCAGAGAGAGAGAATCTTAAGCAGGCTCCATGCCCAGCATGGAGCCAAAGGCAGGGCTTAACCTCACGACCCTGAGATTATGACCTGAAACAAAATCAAGAGTCAGACAACCAACTGAGCCATCTAGGTGCCCCTTAATTTACTATATTTTTAAACATAATTTTGTTTTTTATTGGACGGTAATTTTTCCTGGCTGCAAAATGATGTACCTACTAATGCCTTTTCTACTCTAAGATGAGAAGAATCACTGTGCTGGTTTTACTGAAAGCTTTCCTAAATACATTTAGGAGGCTTTTGAAAAAGAAATACTTAAGAATATACAAAAGGGGGGAAAACCCTGAATATTATCCCTTTGTGACCAGAGGGGAGGGAATTCCCGAGTGTTTATAGTTACGATTATTTTTTAGTTATTACATTATTATTTACTACATTCCCTATGCCCTGCTTTTTGTCCCCGTGACTAATGATGTCTTATAAATTGAAGTTTGTACCTTTCAATCCCTTTCACCTCTTTTGTCCAATCTCCCCCCTCCCTCCCCTCTGGCAACCACCAGTTAGTTCTCTGTATTCAAGAATCTGTTTCTGCTTGTTTGTCTGTGTTGTTTTGTTTTGTTTTTAGATTCCACATATAAGTGGAATCATACAGTATTTGTTTTTCTCTGTCTGATTTATTTTACTTAGCATTACACCCTCTAGATCCATCCATGCTGCTGCAAATGGCTATGTAATATTTTCTATGGCTATGTAATATTCTAGGGTGTGTGTGTGAGAGAGAGAGAGAGGGAGATAACATCTTTATCCATTCGTTCATAATTGGTGGATACTTAGGTTGCTTACCATACCTTGGCTATTGTAAATAATGCTGCAATGAACATAGGGGTGCACATGTCTTTTTGAATACGTATTCTCATTTGCTTCAGATAAATACCAAGAAGTAAAATTGCTGGATCACACAGTACTTCTACTTTTAATTTTTTAGGAAACTCCATACACTTTTCCTTAGTGGTGACTCCATTTTGCATTCCCGCCAAGAGTGCACAAGAGTTCTCCTTCCTCCACATCCTTGCTAACACTTGCTATTTCTTGTCTTCTTTCTAGCCATTCTGACAGGTGTGAGGTGATGCCTCATTGTGGTTTTGATTTGTATTTCCCTGATGATGAGTGATGTTGAGCATCTTTTCATGTGTCTGTTGGCCATCTGGATGTCTTTGGAAAAAACGTCTATTTGGGTCCTCTGCCCATTTTTTAATCAGATTGTTTGTTTTTTTGATATTGAGTTAAATGAGTTCTTTATGTATTTTGGATATTAGCCCCTAATCATATATAACGTTTGCAAATATCTCTCATTCAGTAGCTTGGCTTGCTTTTTTTCTTTTGTTGATGGTCTCCTTCCCTGTGCAGAAGCTTTTTATTTTGATGTAGTCCCAATTGTTTATTTTTTTCTTTTGTTCCCTTGCCTGAGGAGACAGATCCAAATATATATATTTGCTATATATATATAATATATATATATATATATTATATATATATATTGCTCAGACCAATGTCCAAGAGTTTATTGTCCATGTTTTCTTTTAGAAGCTTCATGGTTTTCAGTCTTTTATTTAAGTCTTTAATCCACTTTCAGTTTAATTTTGTGTATGGTGTAAGAAAGTGGTCCAGTTTTATTATTTTGCATATAGATGTCCAGGTTTCCCAACACCATTTATTGAAAAGACTGTCTTTTCCCCACTGTATATTCTTACCTCCTTTGTTGTAGATTAACTGACCATATAAGCATGGGCTTATTTCTGGACTCCCTATCCTATTTTATTGATCTATATGTCTATTTTTGTGCCAATACCATACTGTTTTGATTACTACAGCTTTGTAGTATATCTTGAAATCAGGAATTATGATATCCCCAGCTTTGTTCTTCTTTCTCAATATATGCCACAGAATAATGACTGAAATTTAGAACACTATTTAGGTAAGAATTTTTAGATGCTTTATAGTACATTTGTTGAATAAAGCATATTAGAAAATAGTGTGTACAATGTTACCTGAATTTTGTAATATATATTTAATAATATAGAAAAATTCTGAAAAATTGTATTATAATGTTAATAGTTTTTATCTCTAGATACCGAGATTATAGTAAGTTTATTTTCTTCCTGATCTTCCATTTTCTAGTGTTTTACAGGGGCCATTACTACAATGTAGTAGAAAGAAAGAAACAAGGAAGGAAGGAAGGAAGGAAGGAAAGCAAGCAAGCATGTTTGGGAATAATTTTTATAAATGTATTTCTTTTTTTAAAGATTTTATTTATTTATTTGATAGAGAGAGACAGAGAGGGAACACAAGCAGGGGAAGCAGGAAAGGGAGAAGCAGGCTCCCCACCAAAGGGAGTCCAACATGGGGCTCAATCCCAGGACCTTGGGATCATGACCTGAGCCAAAGGCAGAAGCTTAACGACTGAGCCACCCAGGTGCCCGTATAAATGTATTTTTTGATAGAGCTAATTCACCATGTTATAATCTCTGCATGCAGAAAAATTCAGGCTCCAGACCTTTTATCACCATTACCCTCACCATTTGTATTAAAAATATTTGTGGGCACACATAAAAAAATTCTAGATATTCCAGTATTACAATACAAGGAAAATATAGAGTAGTTGGTCTCACTCATTTTTAAAATATTTAAAAAGGAGATAGAGGAAATGACAGGTATGTAAGTAACCTGAAATATAGAGAATGGATATGGTGCAAATGTAAATAGCATGATATATACATTCATGACAACATAATTATAATTTGGGGATAACCACTTATTTCAAAAAGCAGAATGGTGAACTAAAGTATATATGTGATCAAGAAAATCTGTTGTCTTCTAAGAAATGATCTTGATTTAGCACATATTTTAAAGCGGTCTCTTCTGTAATGTCAATACAAATTTCATTGAGGTGAGCAGGGCACCTGGGGGTGAGATTGCATTGCTGATATTACCTGGGCCTTACTTGCACTTTTGTTTGTGTTCCATATATTTTTATGACCTAGGAGCCAGTTGGTGGAGAACTCAGGATTATAAGAAAATAAACAGGCATCAGCCTGCTAATTAAATGGTCAACTTGGGTCCTCACTGTGGACAGAAGTCTTAAGGTCAGCGAAGAATATTTGAACTCCGCCTAAAATTCATTCCACCTGTTACTGCTTTACTTATCTGTTTATTTGTTTGCTGAAATAACACTTGAACTGGAGAAAGAGCAAGACTAAATCCACATAAATTGAGCATTTTACTTTTCGACGGTTAAATCGTAGCTATATATTTTCCTTTTTAAATTTTCATGGTGAACTCTGCCACTTATCAACTGAGCAGCCCTGGGCAAATCACTTCTCCTTCCTAGGTCTCAATTTCCTTACCTGTCCAATGATCAGATAGTGGATGTTGAGATGACGTGTCAACTGAGAATCTAAGGAACAGTCATTATATGTTAAGCTGCTCTAAATTTTGCAAATTTGGTGTTATATTAATTTTCTTTTATTTTAAAATGAACTCCATAGCTTTTGCTGCTAGGCAAGTATAAATAATAACAGAATATAAAGGCATATTATTAGTAGTTCATTCTAATACTTATTCATAAAACCAAATATAAAGGAATGATGCTGAAACATTGAATTCATAAGCATTTCCATACAGCTCCTGCAGGTGCACAACTTTTCAAACCGGCTAAAGAGTGGTTCTCAAAATATTTCTTCTGATAACTACTTTCCTCCAAAGTCCCATGACATTTCCCGTTAAAACAACAACAAAAAAGAATCTATGTAATGACAAACAATCTGTTTGAAGAGGGCTACTGTGATGTGTTGAGAGAGAGGGCAACACTAGGAATGAACAAATGGGCACAGGCAATAGTGGAGATAAGAAACATCTCTACCCCCAATGGGATCAATAAATGTTAACTGGCTGTAGAGAAGAAAACAGCAGATTTAACTGAGGAGGAAGAGGACCCAGCGTAGGGAGAGAAGCTAAAAGTGGAGCCCTATTGCCCCCTAATGAAAAATGTATTATAAGAGTTTTTACTTTCTCAAGAAAGTTCTGAATGTTATGGTTTCAATAATACTAGAAGCAGGAGGGTGTATTTAAAGGGATCTGTTGACACCTACTTGAAGTTCTTTTGATGGTAAAACTAATCACACCCTGCTGTGATCCTGAATGTTAGAAAAATGAAATTTCAGAGTAGAACCAATCTAGAAATTTGTCATGAAGATCAAGTAGCATGAAGATAAGAGGCAGCGGAGGTGGTAGGTAACAGGGTACCCTCCTTGCATACTAAGTCTCTCTATGTAAGACTGTCTCCATCTATATTTACCAGCTTCAAGATCTCAAATTCTGGGGTAAACTCACCCCTAGGATGAGCAATAATAGAAAAATATCTGCTAGCAGGAAAAGAAGCTTTAAAATTTGCATAATTTTAAAAATTTTATTAAAAAGTATTTTATAGCATTTGCAACTCAGCATCTTGGGACAAAATCTTTTGACCCACACTAGTTATATATCTAGAGATCATTGCAGATGCTGCCATTTTTAATAGCCAATAAACTTTTCAAGAAAGACATAAAAATCATAGGATCTCAGCATTAGAAAAGATGCCAGTGGCCATGTAGTTCAAATTCCTATCTTATTATTAAGTTAATGATATTCATTAAACAATATTTTTTCCTGTTCCCAATAGCAGAGTGTTAATGAGGGAAGAGAGGTGCTCCAAACCTTTCATGAATATGGAAATACTGAGGAGGTATTGATTAAGGGATCTTCATACTCTCTTCTCTGTGTTAATAATTTTAATAACATTTAATTTCTTGTGACAATACCTCAAATTTCCAGGGAACGTTTATTATAATAATCTTATAGCTCTATAACTGAAAGAAAAATGACACTCTAGAAACATTTTTTTGTTTGATTAGGGTGAGAGAATGAAGTGTTGGTGTTTAGCTAGCTTGTGGTTAACACTTTAATATTTGCATTGGGACTATTTATGACATTAGGAAAGAAGAGCACCACTAGAATATGAGACAATGGAAGTTGGACAACAAATGATTTTCTCTATCATATCACTGGAAAATTAAATTGTGCAGAGAAAGTCCAGAAAAGGAAGAAACTGAGGCAGAGAAGAGCAAAGTGACTTGCCTAGATCACTCAGCCTTATTAGGTAAGGACCTATAAACAGAAATGCAGGTCATCTGGTCCCAGAGTCCATGCTGCTAAGGACTGTGCTGTATTGCATTACGAAACATAGTGATGCATATGCCTGTACCTTGCTTTAATTATGATCAAGAACAAAGTGGATAACCTGCTATTAGCACCATGGTCTTGCAGAACTCTAGTGTTACTCAAGATATGATCCCTGTTATTTCCTGTGTAAAAAAAATTGAATCATATAAAGGATAAGGGCATTTTTCAAAGTCACAGAGCTATTTTGTGCTGAAAATTAAAGATTGAGAAGATATTGTCTAACAAAGTTGGATATTGATTTATATGAAAGGCAAAGCTGAAAATTTTTAAAAGACTTCAGTAATAATGCCTATAATTTATTGGAGCATTGGTTATATTCCAAGGATTTTACATATATTTTTATTGTCCTCCCAATAGCCCTGAGAGATAGACCCACTTTATTTCACTTTATAATCCTCATGTTACAGATGAGGAAAATTGAGTCTCAAAAATTTAAGTGGCTTGCCCAAAATTACATACTTAGCAGGTGATGAATCAGGATTTAACTCCAAAGACCATATACTTTCAAAATATCTTTGGGGGACCAGAGTTGATATTTCAATGCCAGGGGTTGAATATAGGAAAATGAGAGAAAGAGAGATCTCATAGCTAGACACACGTGTTCCCTGCTCTTTGCAGTCTATCTTTACCATCTGCCCCCTCTCCCCCCAACCCAGAATTAACCTACTTCTACACTCATCACTCCTCTGGTTTGAAAAGTCCCATCCTTGTCATTCTACTAAAAGCTTCCTTTTCTTCTAGGACTGCCTCTCCTGAATGTTCTGTGAGCCAGAAACTTTATGCAATAATAATAGATGTTAGAACTGATCACTGGAGGTCCTGCAGTAAATTCTATAGCTGAAAAACGAGGAGGGGTCCTTTAGCAAAGAATGGTAGATAAACTTCTATATGTATAAATATATTCAGTTGCATTGTCACATTTTATAAGTGACTAAGCCTTGAATGAAATAAGGCAATTCTCTGTCTTACCTGAAACACTTATTTAATGACTCACATGAATAATACATTTACTGGTTATGCCATTAACACCTTGATACATGAATCTCAATATAACTAGCTAGATGCGATTATTTCTTTTCTTAATTTTATATAATATCTTCATTTTCATCTCTGTTCAAATGGAAAAGTTCACTTTGTTTTTGAATTTAAACTCCTTCCAATACTAATACAGAAATCCAAAAAATGTTAATAGTGTCAACAATGGGGAGGAGGAAGGAAAATAGTGGCAGAGTAGGAGGCAGGAGGACCCTAGGCCCTCATCCCATGAATACAACTAGATAACTATCACATCATCCTAAATACCCCAGAAATTGCCTTGAAGACCAGTAGAACACACTCCATAACTAAAGGTAGAGAAGAGGCCACACTGAAGAAGGTAGGAAGTATGGAGATAAGGCTTGAGAGAGAAATGAATCATGCCACTGCAGTGGGGAGGGAGCCACAGTCACCAAGAAGGGCAAGAGACAGACTAGCACACAGGAGAGCACATGGGGAAAAGGAATCCTCATTGCATTTGTCTTGGAAAGTAAGAAGGTGTGGATATCGTGAGTTCTTGCAATCAGTGGGGCTTAAAGCCTGGAGTTTTAAAGGTCATTTGGCTTGGCTGGGATACAGCCCATAAGCATTGGAGCTATTCTTGATGAGAAGGCAGGCAAACAACTTGCAGACATACAGCATGGAAACAATGATCTGAAGAGTGCCTGGGGCACACAGTGGGAAGGTTAGGTGCTAATCTCAGAGTGTGTCCTGGAGAAGCAATGTTCATGGAGAGAACCCTCCAGAAAAAAAGGAACTAGCAGGTGCCATTTCCTTCCGCAGTCCCTCAGCCTAAGCACAGGGCCACCTGCAGGAACCAGCATGGCGCCAATACTTGTTACCTAAGCTGCCTATATCAAGACCCAACCCCACCCCTCATGCTCCAGTGGAACTGCTCTTCCAAGTCATGCTTGCCTTAGTCCCAGTGCGGCAGGCTCCACGCCCCCAGAAGACTGGTCCTGACCCCTGCCAACATGGCATCTACTGATGGGGGAATATTGCTAGGCCTTGGTTCTGGTGGCAGCACCGACAGGTCTCATTTCACAAGCAGGCCAGAGCACACCTAGTTAAAATGCATCACATTCAGGCCAGGGACCAAAGACTGTCCACGACAGGCAAAGAGAGCCTCTCCAGATGACTGACCTGAAGGACAAAGCAGCCAGGACACAATGGCAGAGCACATGCAACACACATTGGAGACACTCCCGGAAGTGCCAGACCCTGGGGAACAGGGGACACTACACTGCAGGGCACTACAGGACCACTTCTTCATAAAGCCATTACCCTCAAGAACAGGAGATGTAGCTGACTTTCCTAATACAGAGAAAGAGGCACAGAGACTTAGACAAAATGAGAAGACAGAGGATTTTGTCCCAAATGAAGGAAAAGGAGAAGGCCATGGCCAGAGATCTAAGTGAAACAGAGAAAAGTAACATGCCTGATGTAGAATTGAAAGCAATGATCATAAGGATACTCTCTGGACTTGAGAAAAGAGTGGAGGACATCAGTAAGACCATTAACACGGAGATAAGGAATAACATAGTGGAGATAAAAGGCTCAATAAACAAAATGAGAAACATACTTGATGGAATGACCATCAGCCTGGAGGAAGCAGAGGAATGAATTAATGACCTAGAAGACAGAGTAATGGGAAGTAATCAAGCTGAACAAGAGAGAGAAACAAGAATGACACAAAACGAGAATAGACTTAGAGAACTCAGTGACTCCATCAAATGTAGTAACATTTGTATTATAGGAGTCTCAGAAGAAGAAGAGAGAAAAGCAGGCAGAGAATTTCTTTGGAGAAATAAAAGCTGAAACCTTCCCTAATCTGGGGGAGGAAACAGATATTCAGATCCAGAAGGCACAGAGAACCCCAAATAAAATCAACAAAAGCAGACCACACCAAGATATATTGTAATTAAAATGCAAATGGATGTCAAAGAAAGCTGGGATAGCAATATTCATACTGAACAAAATAGACTTTAAAGCAAGGACTAACAAGAGACAAAGAAGGACACTATATAATAAAAAAAGGGGCTAATCCAACAAGAAGATATAACAATTGTAAATATTTATTCATCCAACATGGGAGCAGCCGAATACATAGGACAGTTAATAATAAATATACAGAAACTAATCGATAATATTACAATAATAGTAGGGGACTTTAACACCTCACTTACATCAATGGACAGATCATCTAAACAGAACATCAGTAATGAAACAATGACTTCAAATGACACATTGGAACAGAGCGATTTAACAGATATATTCAGAACATTTCATCTTAAAACAGCAGAATTCTTTTCAAGTGCACATGCAATAATCTCCAGAATAGATCATATATTAGGCCACAAAACAAGCTACAACAAATTGAAAAAGATCGAAGTATACCATGCATCTTTTTGGACCACAAGGCTATGAAACTAGAAGTCAATAACAAGAATAAATGGGGAAAGACCACAAATACATGGAGGTTAAATAACATGCTACTAAACAATAAATGGGTCAACCAAGATATCAAAGAAAAAATTAGAAAGTATATGGAAACAAATGAAAATGAAAACACAATGGTCCAAAATCTCTGGGATGTAGCAAAGCAGCTCTAAGAGGGAAGGATGTAGCAATACAGGACTGCCTCAAGAATAAACAACCCAACCTTACACCTAAAGGAGCTAGAGAAAGAATAAACAAAACGTAGAACCAGAAGAAGGAAGGAACGAATAAAGATGAGAGCAGAAATAAACGAAACAGAAACTAAAAACCAGATCAATGAAACCAGGAACAGGTTCCTTGAAAAGGTAAACAAAATTGATAAATGTCTAGCCAGACTTAACCGAAAAGAGAGAAAGTGAGAGTAAGAGAGGACTCAAATAAGTAAACTCACAAATGAAGAAGGAGGAATAATAACCAATACCACAGAAATACCAACAATTGTAAGAAAATATTATGAAAAATTATATGGCAACAAATTGTACAACCTGGAAGAAATGGATAAATTCCTAGAAAGAAATAACCTACCAAAACCGAAGCTGGAAGAAATAGAAAATTTGAACAGATCATTTATCAGCAATGAAATTAAACCAGTAACCAAAAAACTCCCAACAAACAAAAGTCTAGCACCAGACGGCTTCAGAGGTTAATTTTACCAAATATTTAAAGAAGAGTTAATTCCTATTCTTCTCAAACTGTTCCAAAAAATAGAAGAGGGAGGAAAACTTCCAAATTCATTCTATGAGGCCAGTGTTACCCTGATACCAAAGCCAGATAAAGACACTACAAAAAAAAAACAAAAAACAAAAAACAAAAAACAAAAAACCAAAAAACAAACAAAAAAAACCCTACAAGACAATATTTCTGATGAACATAGATCCAAAATCCTTAACAAAATACTAGCAAACAGAATCTAACAATATATTTAAAAAATTCATTCCCCATGATCAAGTGGGACTTACACCTGGGATGCAAGAGTGGTTCAATATTCACAAATCAATCAATGTAATACATCACATCAATAAGAGAAAGGGTAAGAACTATAAGTTCATTTCAATAGATGCAGAAAAAGCATATGACAAAGTACAACATCCACTCATGATAAAAACCCACAACCAAGTGGTTTTAGAGGGAACATATCTCAACATCATAAAGGTCATCTATGAAAAACCCACAGCAAATATCATCCTAAATGGGGAAAACCTAAGAGCTTTTCCCCGGTCAGGAATAAGATAAAGATGTCCATTCTCACCACTTTTATTCAACATACTACTGGAAGTCCTAGCCACAGCAAAGACACAACAAAAAGAAATAAAATGCATCCAAATCAGCAACGAAGAAGTAAAACTTTCACTATTCGCAGGTGACATGACACTATATATAGAAAACCCGAAAGACTCCATCAAAAAACAGCTAGAACTGATAAATGACTTTAGTAAAGTTGCAGGATACAAAATCAATGTACAGAAATTCATTGCAATTCTATACACCAATAATGAAACTGCAAAAAGAGAAATTAAGAAAATGATCCCATTTACAATTGCACCAAAACCAGTAAGATACAGTAATAAACCTATCCAAAGAAGTGGAAGACCTGTACTCTGAAAACTACAGCACTGATAAAAGAAATTCTTTTTTTTTTTTTAATAATGATTTTTTATTATATTATGTTAGTCACCATACAGTACATCCCCGGTTTTCGATGTAAGGCTCGATGATTCATTAGTTGTGTATAACACCCAGTGCACCATGCAATATGTGCCCTCCTTACTACCCATCACCGGTCTATCCCATTCCCCCACCCCCCTCCCCTCTGTAGCCCTCAGTTTGTTTCTCATAGTCCATAGTCTCTCATGTTTCATTCCCCCTTCTGATTACCCCCCCTTTCTTTATCCCTTTCTTCCCCTACTGATCATTCTAGTTCTTATGTTCCATAGATGAGAGAAATCATATGATAGTTGTCTTTCTCTGCTTGACTTATTTCACTTAGCATTATCTCCTCCAGTGCCGTCCATGTTGTAGCAAATGTTGAGAACTCATTCTTTCTGATTGCTGAGTAATATTCCATTGTATATATGGACCACAACTTCTTAATCCAGTCATCTGTTGCAGGGCATCTCGGCTCCTTCCACGATTTAGCTATTGTGGACATTGCTGCTATGAACATTGGGGTGCATATGGCCCTTCTCTTCACTACGTCTGTATCTTTGGGGTAAACACCCAGTAGTGCAATGGCTGGATCATAGGGTAGCTCAATTTTTAACTTTTTAAGGGACCTCCACACGGTTTTCCAGAGTGGCTGTACCAACCTGCATTCCCACCAACAATGTAGGAGGGATCCCCTTTCTCCACATCCTCTCCAACAATTGTTGTTTCTTGCCTTGTCTATTTTTGCCATTCTAACTGGCGTAAGGTGGTATCTCAGTGTGGTTTTGATTTGAATTTCCCTGATGGCTAATGATTTTGAACATTTTTTCATGTGTCTGTTAGCCATTTGTATGTCTTCATTGGAAAAGTGTCTGTTCATATCTTCTGCCCATCTTTTGATTTGTTTATTTGTTTCTCGTGTATTGAGTTTGAGAAGTTCTTTGCAGATCTTGGATACCAGTCCTTTATCTGTAGTGTCATTTGCAAATATCTTCTCCCATTCTGTGGGCTGCCTCTTAGTTTTTCTGACTGTTTCCTTGGCTGTGCAGAAACTTGATAAAAGAAATTCAAGATGACACAAAGAAATGGAAAGACATCCCATACTCAGGGATTGGAAGAACACATATTGTTAAAATGTCTATACTACCCAAAGCAAGCTACACGTTAAATGCAATCCCTATCAAACTATGAACAGCATTTTTCATAGAACTAGAACAAACAATCCTAAAATTTGTATGGAACCACAAAAGACTTCAAATAGCCAAAGCAATCTTGAAAAGAAAAACAAAGCTGGAGGCATCACAATTCTGGACTTCAAGTTATATTACAAAGCTTTAGTCATCAAGACAGTATGATAATGGCACAAAAACAGACACACAGATCAATGGAACAGAAAAGAAAATCCAGAAATAAACCCACAACTATACAGTCAATTAATCTTCGACAAAGCAGGAAAGAAAAACCAATAGGAAAAAAGACAGTCTCTTCAAGAAATGATGTTGGGAAAACTGGACAACATGCAAAGGATGAAACTGGACCACTTTCTTACACCGCACACAAAAATAAACTCAGAATGGATTAAAGACCTGAAACCATAAAAATCCTAGAAGAGAGCATGGGCAGTAATGTCTCTGACATTGACTGTAGCAACTGTTTTCTAGATATGTCTCCTGAGGCAAGAGAAATAAAAGCAAAAATAAGTCATTGGGACTACATCAAAATAAAAACTTCTGCACAGTGAAGAAACAATTAACAAGACTAAAAGGCAACATATGAATATATGGAATGGGAGAAGATATTTGCAAATGACATATCTGATAGAGGGTTAGTATCCAAACTATGTAATAAAGAACTTATACAACTCAGGGCTCCTGGGTGGCTCAGATGGTTAGGCGTCTGCCTTCAGCTCAGGTCATGATCTCCAGGTCCTGGGATCAAGCCCCACATCAGGCTCCCAGCTGGCTCAGCAGGGAGTCTGCTTCTCCATTTCCCTCTGCCTCTCCCCCTGCTTGTGTGCTTTCTCTGCCTCTCTCTCTCAAATGAATAAATAAAATCTTTAAAAAAACAACAACAAAAAAAGAACTTATACAACTCAACACCCAGCATTTTTTGTAGAACTAGAACAAACAATCCTAAAATCTGGATGGAACCACAAAATACCCTGAATAGCCCCACCAGCCTTGAAAAAGAAAAGCAAAGCTGGAGGCATCACTATTCCAGACCTAAGTTATATTACAAAGTTATAGTGGTCAGAACAGTATGGTACTGGCCCAAAAATACGCACACAGATCAACAGAACAGAATAGACGACCCAGTAATGAGCCCACAATTATACGGTCAATTAATCTTTGACAAAGTAGGAAAGAATATCTGATGGGAAAAAGACAGTCTCTTCAACAAATGGTGCTGGGAAACCTGGACAGGAACATGCAGAAGAATGAAACTGGACCACTTTCTTACACCAGACACAGAAACAGACTAGAAAATCTGTCTTTGAACCTGTTTGTCACTGTATTACTAGAATGTTCCTTCTGTTCTAGACCTGTCAATCCTAGTGCTGGCATTTCTCCAAAACTATAACAGAGTTTCTTTAATGATTTTCTACCCACGGCTTATGATAGCAACTCACCTTAAATGTGATGAAAGTAGGAGAGACTATATGAATGATTCTACGATGATTCTGCAACAGCCCTTTCAGTGACTTCCAAGAAGCCATGGTCTCCAGTTCATGTGTAACAAAAAGCTTGTTTTCTGTCTACATATTAATCTTCCAAATCACATAACTTCTCTCATCAAAGAAAGCCTTTTCTTTTTTCTTTTTCTTTTTTTTTTGCTTTACTTAATTGCTATTCCTTTTAATCTTTTCCTTTCATAATTAAAGCAGATAATTACTACCATATGGACATTTAGATTGCAGAACAAGAAAGAAAAGTATCATTCAGAATCTCAGAACAAGACCGGGAAAGGGCTGCCTCACCAGGGCCAACTCCCTTTAATGGTAGATTCATAGTTCCCACCGTCAGGATGATTTATCTTGATCTTCCTCTTCTCTGATAACATTTAGGAATAAAATATTACAAACAGGGGAAGAGGGGAGATGGGATGGAGGTAATACCTTAGAATATCTAGAAATGTAGCCTTCAGTCCACCTCTCCGTGGGATAGGCTAAGAAACTCTGGCAACCAACAGTGTAATTCTTTTTTACCTGAAGAAACTGGAACAATAACTTCTGCCCGAGCAACTGAAGGAGGATCCGAGAAAATAAGATGTCAGTGACTGAAGGATTCACAGTGAACCAGAAAAGGGTAATGTGGCAGAATGGTTAAAGCTGTTGAAAGGAAGCTAAGAAAACAGTGCTGATCAGAGAGGCAGAGTCACTGTGTAAGGGGATACTGAGTTAGAATGGTAAGGTCTGAAAATGTCCATTGATCACCCTTAGGACTTACTCAACATTGAGAATCTTGCTTTATGTTGATGCCTGCTATACACTGTTTTCAGAAGTATCACGCTAAAATAAGCAGCACATTTTTGGAATAGGGGAACAAATACAAGAATGCTGAAACATCCTGTCTCTTTCATTACAGGAAGAAACAAATATGCAAAACTCTCAACAAGTAAATAAAAATATGTATTAGAGTTAGTTCATTAGGAAGGAAAACCTCTTTGGCTCCCAAAGAGAAAGACAGATCAAGCCTGTGGTTATGAAGCCCATGGAGGGGAAAATTGTTTGGGGGAGGGGGTGTGCGGTGGTGAGAGACAGAGATAAAGAACAATGCATAGTGGATTAGAGACCAAAGTTGCTGCCCTCAAGGTCACAAAAGTTACAGAAATAGAGAGGCTTCAAATGTCCCAGGGAGAGAACCTGGAGGAGAATGGTGACATGACACAGCTCTGGGCCTGTCGCTAGACCTCTGGGCTTCGAGACTGGACAAAGGTCCAAAGCCCCCAGTGTTCCTGGCACAGAAGCAGCAGAACCATCCATCAGCAGGGCACTATGTAGAGGGAGCATTGATCGTTTCAGGCTGCTACGAGTTAAAGACTGAGTCCCTTCTATGAATTTTTAACATAGCCCCCGGTTTGGGAGTGGGAAAGATGATATGAGGAAGAACAAAGGCTAAGACTGAATTTTTATTTCTTTGATATCCTGGTGACTTGAATTGCAGAATCCGATTTAAGATAATCAGAGAAACAATGGAACTGATTGGCACTGAATCAGTTAAGAAGGTTAACATTACATTGTTACAAATATTTATACAATTTTACAAAATACAAAAGGCTTTCCAACTTGAAGACACTAGTATTAGTTGGAGATATCTTTCTGACACTGGGTGCCTTTGATTTTGTTAAAAAGGTAAATATAGTTGTTCTAAAACAGTATTATGTAGGTCTTTCTTTTAGGTTTAAAAGTGTGTCACATATGGTTTTCTCTACCATTTGAAAAATGGAAGTCTTTATCCAGATTGATCTAAAGATGATTTTTAAAAAAGATTTTATTTATTTATTTGACACACAGAGAGAGAGAGAATAAGTAGGGGGAGCTGCAGGCAGAGGGAGAAGCTGGCTCCTTGCTGAGCAGGGGGCCCCTTGTGAGGCTCGATTCCAGGATTCTGGGATCATGACCTGAGCTGAAGGCAGACGCTTAACAGACAAAGCCACCCAGGCGCCCCTGCAAAGATGATTAGGATTGGGAAAAAGCCATAAGTAGCAAAAGCTACCTATTTAGAGATAGTTACTAGCTTTCTCTTACACGGTGTTCCATTTTATAGATGAAAAATTAGAGCTAGAGATTATCCAAATAAATTTATGAAAATAATAGTTAAATGAGAGACCTGGTAAAAAATCTTTATTTTGTAACTCCCATTTGTGTATGTCTTATCAGATATTAAGGGACTACCTAGCAACCTTCTCTTGGATTCCTAACCTAGTCCCAATTAGGAAAAAAAAAAGTCACTTCCACAGAGAACAACTGTTACACAGTTGAGTATGTCATTTGCTTCCAGCATGTTAGGACTTTTCCCTAAAGCCTTCTCTCAAATGTAGTTAGAAGTAGAATGTATAATTTTAGACCACATAATTCATGATTGTCAAACACTGTTGCCAAATACGAAATGGTTTCAGTAATGACCCTGCTCTACTAACTAACTGCAGTGAACTTTAACTTTATTGGCAGAAAACACTGTTTCCTTGCTAAGAAGCAGGTGAGAGTCCCCTGGACACACGTTCTCTGAGAATTTACTTCGAACTCCACCCTCTACTCCTCA
The DNA here is from genome assembly GCF_023065955.2 of Ursus arctos. Taxonomy (NCBI): domain Eukaryota; kingdom Metazoa; phylum Chordata; class Mammalia; order Carnivora; family Ursidae; genus Ursus; species Ursus arctos. The sequence continues at coordinate 66,821,246 of NW_026623111.1, read as the reverse complement.
CCTTAGATCGGTGGAAGCCCAGACTGATGACTTGGAACCCATCTAATGTATCACTCCTTCCAGTCATTAATGAAATATATTCACTTGGGAACCATTAGACTAAACCAAGTTGGAACAAGTTTAAATTCTAAATCCCAAATTCATGTTTGCTGAGGAATCTTAAAGTCTGGACAAACAAAGCAGTTAAATGAGGCAAGCTGCTGGAATGAATGCACGCCATGCTGCCTGTGTAAGAGACAGTAAGAGGGTGTCTGAGGAAGAGATATTTAATCTGGAAGCTATGCATATGGCATGAACAGCCTTCAGAGAGTCTATGAAGCCCTCCCTGAAATCATACCCCAAATTCCCTGATTGTGTACACAAGTGCATTTCTCTAGGGAGATTATTCTGACTTTATATTAAATGTCCGAACAGGTTTGTTAAGAACATCCCTCAAGCGTTTGGACACTGCTAGGTTCTGGCTGACCTCTTCTTGAAGCCCAAAGTTGATCACCTGACTCTGTGGAGCAAGCAAAATTAATGAGTGCTAATGGAGCATTAACGCAAGGCCAAAAGAAAAATCTGAAGCTCAGGAAATTTACATTTGAATGTTGTGGCACACCTGAGGAAAGTATTCTGAATCATAAAGTCTTTGCTACTAACCCAACACAGCAGGGGAATCATTTGTGATCAAGACAAATTTTAATATAATCCCTTCTCAACACAGCAGAGAGAACTTTACATCTTTCTATTCCAGAGGGTGCCATTTTATCGGAGTTTCACTCCTTGGGATGCTCAGTTAATTAAAGCCCTTACTGTGTGTTAATGGCAGATTTGTGCAGCAAAAATGACTCTGGAACAGATGTTGGCAAATTTGTCAAAGCGGCTGGATAATCATCCTGACTGCTCTGCAGGACTATTCCTTGTCATCCACACTCAACTCTCGCAGGACCTAAATAGCACCTTTCCCTTTCCTGATTTTAAAGGAGAGGCAAGGGGAAGAAGGGATTCTGGTGGGAAGGGGAAGAACAACAGTAAGATCCTTGGTCAAAGTCATCCATTTTTCAAGGAATGAAAGCATTCCCGCACACAGTTTCAAATGCAAAAGTATCATGATGATATATTTTTATGAGACTCTCCCTATTAGTCTCACCACAGACTCCCTAATCAGCTTGCATGTATGCTTGCTATAAACCTGCAACCCAAATAAACTTTTATCTCATACCCTGCTTCTTGTTTTGTCAGCATATATCGACAACTAAGATGGCAGCCTAGTATGGCCAAAGATGAAAGGAAAAAGACATGGTGAGAAGACGTTAATACAAAAGAACCACCACAGCTATGGCAGGGACCTTGTTGCACCTCCAAAGCTCTATGGATATTTGAATTCCAATTTGTGGATGGGGACTTTTGAATATTGTCTGCCCTGTGGCAATTTCAGACCACCGTCTATTGTTAATGCTTACAAGAGAAAAACCTAAAAAGGGTTAGAATAGACAGCTTTCATTAGAACAAAATAAAATAAAATGACTTGAAAACTGTAAAGCCCTGCACAGATGTCACATCTCCTTAAAAAATTAATTAATTGAGGTTCCTCAGAAATCCATTGATTTGTGATACGATATATAATCGTGAAAACATCTTTCTCTAGCCTAGTAATTTGATTTGTATTTCTGAGCTGCCTACTCCAAATGGGTCTGTGTGTCTGTGTGCGTGTGTGCATGTGTGTTTTAAATAAGCCAAATTCACTTAGGCACTCTGGGTAGTATTACTTAGCTGGGCAAATAACCTCCTTTCAGTTAAATCATAATGTCATGAAAATCTCATTTTACACAGAATTTTATACCTAAATTTTGAATAGATTATTATATTTCAATATATATTTATTGTAACTATTGATGGAAGTAAAAAACATTGTGTAAGACCTGTCACAAAGATGGGGAAGAGCTGCAGCAAAGCAACACTAAATTATTCACCAAAGTTGTTGGGGCCAAACAACCGGACCTCCACTTGCTTCCATATCAAGCTTTGTTATTATAAAGCTCATCATAATAAACGCTACAAAACTTTAAAGATTTTCCTAAATCTAATAGCATATATATAGTCCTATTCCATAAAATCCTATTTAAAGAATTCATCAACTTATAAAAATAGTTTCTTGCTGGGATTGCAACTGGAGTGCTTATATTTATTATAAATGAGAATGTTTCAAAACCATTAAGAGTCTCTCACTCTAATAAAAATATGCAAAGAGGCATGGCACACAACTTTCAAAGTCATTTTATATAATCCCTGCCCTGGGTAGGGCAGTGGATGTGGAGGGAACTATCTTCTTTGAGACCCATTTACATAGGCAATACATATAAATGCTAAATCAGTTGGTCTTTGCAACAAAAAGGCATTATGTAGTTCGGAGAGGTTAAGTAATTCAGTTAGGTATACGTAGCAACTGGGGGAAACCCTTGGAAACCAAGAAGCCAATGCTACTGATTATAAGCATGAGCGGGGGGGAGGGGCAGAGACAGAGGGAGGAGCAGTTTCCCCTGCTGAGCAGGGGGCCCCACGTGGGCCTGGATCAATGACCTGAGCAGAAGGCAGATCCTGAACTGAGCCACCTCAGTGCCCCAGATGACTCATTTCTAGCTGCTGTGTATGCAAGTACATGGTTTGGTTTACAGGGAACAGTTATACAGTTTTTAAAAATTTTTTTACAGTACAGAGAAATATAATAGTCCAAGAGATACTCTTTGGTTACGCTTATTTTATTTAGAAGATCTCATACAACACAATAAGCCTTTCACATGTTCCAAGGAAGACACTATAAATATATTCCAATTTTTACTTGGAAACAAAATCCCCAAAGAAGAGCAACTCATCTGCCCTGTGGAAGAGAAGACTTATACCGTATTTTAGTTATATGGAAAATCTTAGATAATATTTAATGAATTACAGCTAGACTTGATAACTTTAGTCAGGCTTTTACTTAATACAAAATTACCCCAAATTCAAAATACAGTCACCAAAGGATTCTTACTAATCAGGAAGGCATTATAATAGGAATATAAGGAATAAGGAATATAAGACTCGAGAGTAGAATATAGGTTTAGCCGATTTATCACCCAATTAGTTATTTTTATGGATCTTAAAATTGCTGTCCTTGAACAAAAAAAGGAAGAAAAGAAAAACTGAAACCCTATAAAACTGTAGACAGTTTAAAATGACTGGTCATCAGTGACTGAGACCTAACCCCCCACAGTTCATCTGTGCTTGTTGTGTTGTCATCTTCAAGCTGAACGTTCCATAGCAGTTTGTGTTATTTATGTATTTAATGAGAAAAAAAGGATACTTCATTTGAATAATTTCTTAATGTGAATTGCCTTTTTCTCTTACCGAAAAATTTCAACTGGAAATACAAGGTGAACCAGAAATTTTCATCTTGTGAATGTCTAAGAAATAACCTATCTGTGTGATCATTTTCTTGCATAATCTGTAAGGCAAACACTAAAATTCTTGTAATTCCTAACAGTGAAAGGAATTGAGAAGATCACGTGGATATAAGCATCGTTTCAAGAGAGCCTGTTTCGGTGCTGTGCTGCAATAATCGTTCTAGCCTTTTGATGATGCCTCATGAAATAAATAAATTTATATTCTGATAGTTGTTGCATCACTCAAAACAGTTTCTGTCTGAGGTGTTTTTTTTTTCCTTCTCCTTCCCTTCCTCCTCTTTCTTCTGATCCCTATCGTTGTCCTATAATGGTTTGAGATGTTATTATTTTACCACTTGGGGCCAACTTCCTGGCATACCTGAGCAATGCTACTCTTTACAGGAGCAAAGAGCAGGTGGGAGCTCCATCATTCGTCACAACTACAGTACTAACCCAGTACCACACGGTTCCTTCCAAGTTTCCTTTCTCCCTTATTTGTATGTAGTTTTTGAAGTTGTTTTTGTTGTTTTGCTGTGTTTTGGCTTTGCCTGATATTATTAAAATATCTTGGTTTTTAGAATAAATAGTTTAAGTACCAGTTTGCTTTTTATTTCTTAAATATGTAAACTAATTATTAATTATTAATTTTCTTCACTGTGAAGAAATCAAAAATTAAAAGGGAACTTATTTTCAATTTCCTGATTCAGTAACAGAAATCCAGCTTCAATTTACTACTATTTTTAACTATTATTTTTTTTAAGATTTATTTATTTACTTGAGAGAGAGAGAGAGAATGTGGAGGAGGGGAGGGGCAGTGGGAGAGGGAGAAAGAGAATCTCAAGCAGACTCACCTCGAAGTGCGGAGCCTGATGCAGGGCTCACTCTCACGATCTGAGCTGAAATCAAGGGTCAGACGCTTAACTGACTGAGCCACCCAGGTGCCCCTTAACTATTATTCTGAAATAACTTTACCCTTGCATAGAAGTTGCAAAACCAGCTTCCCCTAAAGAGAACATCTTTGAAAACCATAGTACAATGATCAAAATCAGAAAACTAAGATTTGTACAACACTATGAACGAAACTGTAGACCTGAGTGAGTGAGTGGTATTTTGCCTGTTTTTACATGCACTCATTTTTTTTGGTAGGAAGTGGGGTATACAGTTCTGCGCAATTTTATCACAGGTATTGATTAGTGGAACCATTATTAACCTAGATACAGACTGTTCCATGACTCCAAAGAAACTCCTTAACGCTACCCGTTTATTGTCACACCCTCTCCGCAACCTCAGCTCCTGGCAATCATAGCTCACTTCTCCATCACTATAATTTTGTCATTCCAAGAGTGTTACATAAAATGGAGTCATGCTGTGAGTAACCTTTTGAGATTGTTTTTTTCACTTAATGTAATGCCTTTAGGGTCTATTGCAATATTTGTTTACCATATATCAGTAGTTCACTCCTTTCCATTGCTGAGTTGTATCAGGCAGGACACAGATACTGCTACTGCTGAAAGAATGCTTAGTTATGCAAATATGGCCTCTCATCTTTTTTTTTAAGTTATATTTTCTACCTTTTTGATTCTGTTTTAACAGAAATCCTGAGTTCAAAATTTAACATTGACATTGTTTTTTTTCTTTAGTAGTAAACTCAAGGGATTCGATCAAACTCAGATAGTCTAAATTTCATTTAAACTCTGCACCCTTGTAAAAATGATTTTTTAAAAAATAAAGAAGCTCAAAAGGACATAACACACATTTTTTAAGGCATGCGATAAATTCTGCCATTTTACTTTCTAGCCATAGTGCCCCTATTAATTCAAAATTGTTTGGGTCTGTCCAGCACCACGTAACTTCGACCAGTAAAAGCACTCTGATGAGGCTAAGGGTAGGGAAGCATAATGCCCGATAAGGTTTAAAAAAATCATATCCCCCAGCCACACTGATTTTGGGATGGCATGTGGCAGACATCAGGCTAATTGGAGTCAAAGTCAACAAACTCAATAATGGGATATTTGTTACAATACCGAGAAGAAAAACTCTTTTGCTGCTGAAATAATTGTACCACAACATGGAGGCAGCTAGATTAGAATGAAGCCAACAGAGAGAAAGCAATAGTGATGAATAGGGGAAAAGCAAATCTTGCAGACACCATTTGAGTCTTTGGATCTTTCCACATTTGCTCTTAATTAATCCTTTTTGCCTGCTCTGTGAAAATGGATATGGTCCCTTTAAAAATGTTTCTATGCCAGCCAGCATCATGTTAAACGCTGTCAGTAGAGGGCACCAGAGAAACACTGCAGAAGAAAAGGGCTTTTGCTTCCTGGTCCTGAGTGTTGGCTCTGCAGGTTCCAGCAGCACCTGCAGCTTCTCTAGCACCCAGGTCCTCCAGTGTACAGTGGCTTCCTCAGCATCAAGCATCTGCAGTGCGTTCTGGCTCACAAATTCAGTGGCCAGCATCTTCCCTCTGGACTTCCTTGGGCCCTTTCGTAACCGAGTGCCTCCAGTGAGTGAGTCACCTAGCCATGAATTTTCTCACATCCTAAAGGGCACATTTGAGGCAAGTTCCATGGGGAAAACTTCCAGAAAGTTCCACCAATGTAGCATTACAGATGGCTTAGCCATCCAGTGAGCCAAGGCCATGCCCCCTCTAACAAGGTCTGGATCTCTGTCTGGGGGTGGACTTTTCCTTGGGAGCTCTATCTCACACTCAGGAGTCATGGCTACTTCTTATATCTGCTCTGCCTACATTCTTGAGACTTTTTTACTTCTTACTAGCCGATCACTTGATACTCTAATCCCCTGTGATAATTAATAATTCTTCATATGAAATTTTCCCTATTTAAATTACTATACAGTTTCTCTCTACTGATTAGACCCAGATTGATACACCACTCCTGAGGGCTGACCTAACCTTCAACTTGTCCATTTTGTGATCTAATAAATTCCACTTTCTGCTGATGTTGGCTATAGCTGGGTTTTTATAACTGGCACTGGAAGAGTTCTGATACAAATAAGATCCATAAAATTAATAATTAGATTAATAAAGACTAAATGATCTTAGAAATCCCTACAAATATATATTTTTTAAATAGACAGTATTCAAACTTCGTTAATATTGACTCGAATTCTAGAGAACTTTTTCTCAGCTACACAAGAATGATATTATAGTAATACTTTGGAATATGCTTTATATTATTTTTAAAAACCCTATGAATAAACTTCACAACTTGGATTCAGGGCGTTAGTGTGAGGGACCAGTTTCATGCCACATACCTCACCACATGCAGTGGAGAATCCTTCTCTCAGGGAATTGATACTAATCGCTCTCTGGTGCTGAATCAACATAACCAAGTAACCATTAAGTAGTTAGTGCACTTATATTGATCCAGAGACTATCCAAACTGAATATATGTGAATAGTTAAAGCAGATTTAATATAAGATATAGATACAGTAAGCTGAGTGTCCTTAAGAAAAGAAATACTGTAAGTTATTTTTAGTTTTGGTTTTGTGTTTTTATTATCTTATGTGTGCACAGAAGTTGGTTCTTAGCTGATTTTTTTTCCACCATGCTATATTAATTGAAAGCAGATCTCTTATTTGTGGAATAGATATGAATTGTGTAGTCAAATTAAAAATGCAAAAATAGGGGTGCCTGGGTGGCTCAGTCAGTTAAGGATCTGACCCTTGATTTCAGCTCAGGTCGAGATCTCAAGGTTGTGAGATGGAGCCCCACGTTGGGCTCTGCGCTAGGCATGGGCCTGCTGAAGATTCTCTCTCTCCCTCTCCCTCTGCTTCTCCCCTGTCTTTCTCTTTCCTGTCAAAAAGAAGAAAAAGATAAAGAAGAAGGAGGAGGAGGAGAAGAAGCAGAAGGAGAAGAACAGGAAGAAGAAAAGAAAAAATAACAAAATCTGGACAGTCCCTAAAACATACTCTCTGAATGAGAAAATAGCATATAAATAGACTTGTCTCCAATCTGACTGCAAAAATATAGGAAAGACCAAGGTGATTTGGAGATGAATATTTAATAATTGCTGTCTATCTATCAATTACCAAGTATTTAAGATAACAACAAACAGAAATATGCTAGTTAGAATTTGCCACTAAAGTCAGATCAATAAACATTTCAAAACTTAAAGAAATAATAACTAAAACCCAACCAAGCAGTGTCAAACTTATGTTCACAAGTCTACATTATCTGCTGCCAACGAAAAGTGGGTGGGTGGAGTCACCAAACTTTAAGGGTTTGGGTCCTAACTTGTGTTTCTATGACTGCTATAAAAGGGACAAGGACATTATAGGGCCAAGAGTTAACAACCTGTCATCTCTTTCAAAAAGGTATGAAGGTCCAAAAGACTAAATTATTTGGATTAGAGGTCTGGCCACTGTAGTTTGGGGTATAAAAGGGTTTGGAATATGACACAGATTTGAGGCTTTTGTGGCTGATATGCCATTTTTTTTTAAAGATTTTATTTATTTATTCGACAGAGATAGAGACAGCCAGCGAGAGAGGGAACACAAGCAGGAGGAGTGGGAGAGGAAGAAGCAGGCTCATAGCGGAGGAGCCTGATGTGGGGCTCAATCCCATAACGCCAGGATCACGCCCTGAGCCGAAGGCAGACGCTTATCCGCTGTGCCACCCAGGCACCCCTGATATGCTATTTTTAAGAAATGACTCAATTGTGTGATGCCATTAATATCTCTGAGTTTTATAGATATTTAGAAAGAGTCCATGTATTCTTATCTCAATCTTTTGATGTTTTTAATGAAAGGTTAAATTGATATTTAAACTAAAATCTTGGGTACTTAAAACATGTCTTTTATTAGTTAGAAACTAAAGAACTAGAAACAGTTTTCCACTCAGTTGAGTATAATATGTTAACTTACACTCATATCACTATACATGGAAGAAGAATCTTTTTGTTTCTGCATTTGTTATTGCATTGTCTGTTTTGTTTTGTTTTCATTGAAGCCCACTTAATCTAACAACAGCAAAAGGAGGGTTATATGAGGGAGATGGAAAAATAAAATAAGAAGTTCCAGCAGGAGAATTGGAGCCTGCTGGTCATCCAAAACACTGTGAAAGAGACCCAGCTACTTATTTTTTCTACTAGAAACTTTACATGTGCTATTTCATTAGACTCCAAAACAGCCTTTTAACAATGGCATTATTACTTTACTATGGAGAAAAACATTGAGGACCAGAATAATCCACAATCATGACTCCAGTTCACACCCTAGTTCCTTGGAATCCACAACCCATAGTCTCTTTCAATAAGCCGTGCTGCCTTTCAGTGGGAGAAAGAGGAAGGGAAGAGAAAATCGAGCCAAGATGATGATGAAGAAAAGCTCATTAGGTTATTACCATGTTTTCTTGCTTCTTTGTATGAATTTCTATATCAATGTATACTTCAATTCAGAGACAGATGCCAATTTCAAAAATGTTGAAGGGTGAAAAATTAATTCAGAATGGAAGAAATATGATAATGAGAGGTGAAACCTATCTCTTTACCCGGTGGGGTTCCTTGCAACTAGATGTTGTGTACTACCCATGAAAAGATCTTTGGCTAAGTCCATGATGTGATGTTCCTTTCCCCTAGTCCTTAGACCTCAGGTTGCTCTTTGAGGGGGCTAACCCCAGAGATGCATGAGGGCAGACTTTATCGGTTGGAGAACAACATTTCACTATGCCACTAATGAGATGAAACAGGGGATCAAACACAGTTACAGACTCAGTGTTAATCATTTAAAAGATCAGATAATTGAAATTTTTGATGATAGTCAAGATTATGTTTAAAGTAAAAAAATATTCAATAAGACATTGAAAATCCAACATTTTACATTATACACTACAATGATATTTGGGTATTATTTTTTTTTTCTCCCTTTGCACTTTATTGGTTATGCTACTGGCTTCCAAACTAATGCTACCAAAAAAATATTGAAAATATCAGCAAAATAATCTTTAGTGGCATATCGTATCTCTTTTTCATTCCACCACTTTATTATTTCAATGGAATTCAGACAGCCTCCTGACAGATGTGTATCGCATTATAAAGGACTTACAAGGCTATCTTCAGTAGACTCCAACAACTCTAAAAACAACAGAAATAGTAATAGAAAATAGATATTTCTATTGAAAATAAAGAAAAAAATAATGATTTTCCCTCAAGTTTCCAGAATGTATGGTTTTATTCCCTCTCTCTGATACACATTTAGATCATTTCATTAAACTGTTAGACATGCCTTTCCTCTTCAGCATGAGGAATGCTGTTCCCTAAAGAAAATGGCAAGAGGGATATGGTACCTCTTCTTACGCATTACCTCATGCTGCTAAATAAATCACATTTTCTGCTCAGGTGAAGCCTCAATAAATTTCTTTCAAAATCTTCTTATTTATATCCCTATCATGTTGCTATTCCTTTCCCTACATTAGACATGCTTACAATGACTTAAACATTCTTACAAAGAAGACACTGCTTCTTATGTGTGTTTCTTGGGCCACACCGAGTGCACCATGGATGGTGGATTAATATCGAAGAAAATACACCTAGAGACTGTTCATTTCTTCTTTTCAAAGTATCCGCAAGAGCATTCTATTTTTGTGACAGGAACTAGCCTAATCTCATTCTATCACATATTTTATATGAGATACAAAAGAGTATATACAAACTGAGGGTCATAGTTTTAAAAGTCAAAACTTGCTTAAAAATAGAATGTGATGGAAAAGAGTTTGCCAGTTACCATAAACAGAATTAAAAGAGGAAGGCCTACCTTATCCTTTGATTATTTTGTGGGAAATAAGGTTTCAAACTTCTACTAACCCCATTTTTATTTACCTGGGCGATGTCTTCAGGGTCAGGATCCTCAAAGCCCTAGCATTTTAAAACCATGTTCCTGGGGCACCTCAGTGGCTCAGTCAGTTAAGCGTCCAACTCTTGATTTTGGCTCAGGTCGTATCTCAAGGCAGTGAGATTGAGCCCCAATTGAGCTTAAGATTCTCTCCCTCCCTTCCCCTCTGCCCCTCCCCTGCTCTCTCTCTCTCTCTCTCTCTCTCCCTCTTTAAAATAATAATAATAAATAAATAAAATAACTAAAACCATGTTCCCAAATCAAACCACACGTCTGTCCCTAAGAAGCAATACTCTTAAGATCTAGGGATATAACACATGCTCAAGTCTGTTTTCTGAAGGATTCTTCATCATAGAAACTCATTATAAACCAGCCATTAGCATGATTGCTTGCAGTTTCTTGAACTATACATTTTAGAGATAGTTTGTACTCAAATAATTGCATCAAACTTATTATCTAGACAAAATTAAAGTGCATATATGCTGCACTACTTCATGTTCATGCAAGTGGAGAGGGCAGAGAATGGTGTATGCTGCAACATTTATGACCTCCTAGAAACACAAAATCTCATTCTTTAAAAACTTACTGGGAATGAACTTTGCTTCTTTTATATATGTCAACTCTCTATTTATCTTACTGTCTCTAATTTATGGGGACAGGAAAAATATTCTTCTATTTCAACAAGAATTTCTTTAATACATAAAAACAATGAGTTCTCGGCCTACTGTGACATTCTCTTAGACTAATTAAACAATGAGTTAAACAAGTCCAAATATTAGTTGATGGACACAATTTGTTGATGTATTTCAGTGGTGTATAAAAATGAAATCTGACAGAACTTCAAAATGTACTCTAACAAATCAACGTGATGATCTTGGATTTCTGAAACAAGAAATATAGTAGCTCTTTGAGATCAGATATTTCCTAGGAAATAAAGATAAACAGGGATCATATTGGGATGGAAGACATGTCAGAAATGTCTCCTAAGTAAATAGCATTTTGGAACATAATCCATAAATTGTCATAATATTCCTCAAAATACCATTAAGCTGTGTACTCCATAAAGGGCTGGGCCAGAGTATATGGTTTATCCATTAATTGGTTCTATCTTCTTTCAAGGGGAAAACCACAATATTTATTTTTAAAAAGAGGCCTGTCTATATAGAAAATGTAACCAATGGACACTCCCACAGATAAGCAAAGAGCAGTTCCTTGAAAACTCATCTCTCATAACTGTGTCAAACATAGAAAAAAGAGGAAAATATATAATGTAATATTTTCATTTTTGTCTTTGACTCTTGGCTTTTTTCACTCCAAAGAACATTCAGAGACTGTTCCATTCTTGGCTTTGGGTTTGTAGAATCTGGGTACCAGGTAGAGAAAACTGAGAAAATCAAGAAGAGAAACTGCGTGAAGTAGGAAGAGAGGATTTAAAAAGGAGGAAAAGGAAAAGGAGGGGCCGTGGGCTGGATTTCAGGGAAAAAAAGTTTTCTTGAGGATTAAGACGAGTTTTGGGGGACAACTGAAAGGAATAAGAGAATTTTAAGAGATAATGCAATGAATCAAGAATTGGAACATACTCTAACATACTTGGACTATGTTAGATTTTTTAAAAATTACAATTAGTGGGCAATGCTTCTTTAAAGCAGTCTAGGCTATGAGTAGTCCATGAGTGCCTTGGCTTTTCTATAGGGAACGTATGATACTCCATTTTCCTTCCAAGTCCTTGAAGGAGGTTCTTCACGACCAGCATATTATGAATTCTCTTAATCCTGATCACCATGCTTTATCTAAAAAATTGTTAAAACTTTAGATTTTTACTGGGGTGTGGTATTTAGTTTTCCCATTTTGTATTTTTAAATATAAAATTGCTTCAGGTGCACTTGATAAAAAAAGTATGAATTATTAAAAAGAAAAGTAGAATATCCCATTCACTCCCATTTTTAATATTCGAGGGTCATCATTATTGACAGTTTCGTTGTATATTGCTGCTATATATTGACATGAACAAAATTTTTAAATATATTTTTAGTTTCTTAGTACTCAGACCTGACTCTACAATTGAACAGACACAGTTCTTTCCATCAGGTTGGTTCTAGAGCTCCCTTAAATGATATAATGCACAATCATATATTATTGACAACCTCCACCTTGGTAATAAATCTTCATTTTCTGTCAAAACACTTGGGGTGTTATTTGCCATGTCTACATGTGTACTAGTCAGGATAGGCTAAATGTTGCTGCACTAACAAGCAATTCCATAACACAATTTCTTTCTGACTCACGCTGTTGTCCAATGTGGGTCAGCAGGGGCCTCAGCTCATTCAAGAACCTGACTGTGTGCTTTCACCATCCCAGAGCAGTAGGGCACATGATAATCTGGACAGTGGCACCTATAACTTCTACCTGGAAATGAGATGCATCCCTTCTGTTCACTTTTCATTGGCCAAAGTAAGTTACATGGCCATGACTAACTGCAAAAGCGGGGAGAAGTAGAACTCCATTAAGTGACAGGAAAGTAGCTAGCTGAAACTATTTGGTAAACACAATACACGACTCAGTATTTTAACACATATAATTTCTTTTCTGGGGTTACCTCTCAAATCCTATCCACTTTTGGCAAAGAGCAATCTTTTACATTATTGCTTCTATCTTTACCTTCAAATATGCCTTAATGCTCTACATGTGTGTGTCACAGAGGCATAATTTATAAAGCTGAAAAAAAGGCCATCATCAAAAACATTTTAAGAAGACTGCACAGATCCCCAAAATATGGACATTTAGTTCTAATTCTCGTTTTGTTTTTTAAGGCAATTTGCTTGATACACTATTTCATGGAGTTCCTTCATTTCTGTGAGTCCTTATTTCTTTGTTGGGTTGAAAAGGATAAACACGCAACAGAATTTAGACTTAATATGCAGCATGAATCCTGCTGTTTAGTTCTTACAGACCTTAGCAATAACAAATGTTTACTGATTAGTAGTCAAATGCTTGATATCTTTATTTTTAGACCAGATTTTCATTTTTTCCAATCCACTTCATGAAGAGCAAAATCATATGTGAAACAGTCACACTAAACTTGGCTGAAAAGAAAAGGCTCTGACTACAGTGCCTGGAAGAATGCTTATTCATTATTCCCTAACCCAGCATATTTCTCTGTAGAGACAAGAGCATATACTGCGGCCATGGAAAATCTGGGGAAATACCATTTATGCTACATCAAACTTGAGCCCACTCAGGCAATGTAAATCTTTCCCATATGTGATGATTGCTTGTTGCCCAACCTCCAATTCTAAAAGAGACACTGTAAATATCCCAAATACTCCTTTTTAATTTTTACCAAGAGTCTGCAGCTGTCTGTATGCTTGTGGTTTAAAGAATGTTTCTCTAGTAAATTGGAAAGAGATAATTCACCCTGGGAAGAGTAAAGGGAAACAGTCTTGGATTTCAGGTATAAATTGGAGCCATTTTCATATCCCAGAATAGATCTAAATTTCAATAAAAATAAATCGCCCTTTAAAGTGTAGATACAATAAAATTAAAGACAGCCAAAACACAATCTATCTTGAATTTGGAGCTGTATTCTAAAACTCTCCATGTTTTGGTCCAGGATATTATTATAAGGACTGTTTTCATAACCCGGAATAAAGATATGTGGTGTGTTAAGGAATAATTTTTACTGCTACATGGAGAGCTGGAGGCAGTAGGAGAGGTGATATGGCCAATGAACTGTCAGATTTCCCAAGGCATTTAGGTGATTTAAAGTAGGGCTTCTCAAAGTGTGGTCCATGGACAGCCTGCACCATAATCACCGGGAGTTTTTGTTAAAATACATATTCCAGGGCCCCATGCCAGGTTCACTGAATCAGGCACTCTGAGCACAGGCCCAGAAATCTGCATTTTACGTTCTTCAGGTGTTTTTTTGTAACTTCTACAAACCCACATCTAATACCCACAAACTTATTGAGAGAAGACAAGAAAAAAAGAATATTTAAAATCAGGGCATTGGAAGACAGGCAACGAAACATTCTAACTTAGATCTTAAAGCAAGGAGATGTGCAAATCTAGTGGTCTTTAGAAGAGAAAATGTCATACTGATGGCTTAATAGTACTTCTCAAGATGATTTTGAGGAATCCTCGACATTGCATCTCAGAGAGGGGCAAACATAATCCTAATCCCCAGTAACAGTCTCTCTGGGGAATGAATTGAAATAGCTGGCACTAACTTCCCCACCCCTAAGACCTTCTGGTAGTCTACCATGCATATCAGAGGTCCAGAATAGGCCTAGTCTTGCAGAATACCTGGCTTTCTCTGATTACCAATATTTGTAATTTGTTTCTCTCTACTACTATTTGACTCTCAATGCTAGCTCCATACTTTCTAGGATTCGATTTTGGCTTCTCCTGTTGTAACCAGAGTTTTTGCTTCTTTGGTGTCTTAGTTCCTATCTAGTGTCTAATACCCAGCTGCTCAATGAGCCTGCATTTTGTTTTCCATTTCACTCATATGAAGCGTCCTATCCCTGAACTCCCACGAATCTGCTGACTGATTTCCCTGAGAACAAAAGCCTGCTTGACCTGTTTAGAATACTATTCTTTGATTGCCTGACATCTCTCTGGCTGGCTGGATCTCATTTGCCACATGATGGTACCCCTGACATGACTGCTTCCCCAAATTACACCCCAGTGCTGTTAAGCTTATGAGATGCCATGCCTGGCTCTTCAGAGAAGATTTTTGTTCAGAGCCTGCATTTGCATTTGTATTTGCATGGAGTAACAATCTCTGGCCCCACCCATGTATACTAGTCAACTTCTGCATACCATCCCCTTTCTGTCTGCACATTGGGTAATAAGAAACTGGGCCATACACAGGCAGTTGCCAAGTTTTGGCCAAGAAATTCCATAGATGTCCCAGAGGACCAGTGAAAACCTAAACAGACCATACTTTGGAAAATTCTCACATCAGTCAGTTGAGTTCAGAACTTCTCAGAACTTAGATTTTCATAGGGAATTTCTTGGTGAGTCCAAATTTAGCCTTTACTCTGAGTAACCTATAATCCCCTCAGAAAGCCATTAAGTGATTTTTTTTCCCCTTTCTGTCCTTGATCTCTATGGAGCCCATAGACTTGGAGCAGATGTTACTTTTTGGGCAGCTTAGCTGTGCTTTAAGAAAGAACTTGTGTAAGGATCACTCATTACCAGTATGGGCTCACTTTATAAGGCACTTTTAGGCGAGCAATAATCCTTCTGAGCAATTTACCAAAGTTTCAGTATTTTCTTTCTTTTGTTTTTTTTAAAGATTTTATTTATTTATTTATTTGACAGAGAAAGAGAGAGCACAAGTAGGGGGAGCAGCAGGCAGAGCGAGAGGAAGAAGCAGACTCCCCAATGAGCAGAGAGCCTGACATGGGGCTCAATCTCAGGACCCTGCGATCATGACTTGAGCTGAAAGCAGACGCTTAACCGACTGAGCGACCCAGGTGCCCCAAGTTTCAGCATTTTCTTTGTGTCACTTAAGATAACATTGGTAAGGCACAGAAACATAACAGATGCTTCTGGTCCTTCGCGATCAGAATTTGGATGAAATGGAAACGAAAATATGAAGCTCTGTTAAGCTGTCTAGAGTAGAGATTCTCCTGTAAGATTACTCTTTTCATCCCTAATCCTCTGACCCCCATGCTCAAGACATGAACAGGTCAATCTTATGCTTTGTCTTTCTAATCTTGATATTCCTCCAACTGTAAAGACAAATAAGCATAATTCAGACTTTTAACAAGATTATAAAACATTATTGTATACCAGCATTTTCTATAGTAAAATAGGCATCTGAAAATAATGGGCTTAAGTTAAAAAATGATTTACGTAGAAGTAGGGAATGGATGCTGGTCTACAAAGTCAAGTACATAAAATGTAACTTCCTTATTCTTTTACACTGTCGGGTGGCTGAAATGCAATCTTAGTTAATTCAGAGCCACCACTTTCCTGGGAGCCATCTGATGTTGGAGAAATCTAGGGTTCCAGGTCTTATTGGAGAAGAGTGGGAATCTGGTCCATGATCATCATCCTTTGCATACACAGGCATGTCTGAGATGCTGATTTCCTTGTCTGTTCTTGGACTTCAGTCTACAAACCCTGGGACAAAGTCCTCCTTGTCCTTGTCCCTGGCTTTTCCCAGTTTGCCTCTCACTGCTTCTTCTCCTCCTCTCTTGGCTGCACTGAGGACATTGGATAAGCTAGGGGGTTGTTTTGGACATGTCTGCCTACATACCCATTTTGAATATCCCGGTACCAAGTGAAATGGCACCGAACAACGATTTGAGTTTGTCGCCTCCAGGTTTTCCATTCTGTCTCCCAGGTACCCAGTTCAGGCAGTGGGGCAGAGGGTGACAGAACTGTGGAGTCCCCTCTCAGAGTCCCACCACCCTCCAAGCAGCTGACATCCCTTAGTTTCCCTCTGATTCTTCTCTTTGGCCCCCTGCCATGAGAACCCTTATTTCTTTTGGGAATAGGATAAAGAGAATGGTTTTATTTAGCTGTTTTCATTGTTGTTGCTATCATTTAAACTTTGGATCCTGAGGATTTATGCTGTTAACTATTTGAAACTCAAAAACTGTTGCAAATAAAAATCTCCAAAGCACTTTTTTTCTTAATTACCTTTTTTTCTGAAGCAGTATTTGTCATAAAAGGAATGAGATTTGAGAAAATGTAAGGGGACAGACCATGAATGAATATCAAAATATTTCTTGAATTTCAGCATTGAGTCCAAGTCTCCATCATATAAAGGGACGGCTGAAACTCTGACAAATGGTGAAGAAGCTAAGACAGACAAAGTTCAAAAAACACCTGCATGGTGAAATGAGTGAAGGTGTTTAAAAAAAATAAAATAAACACCTGAATGACCATCTGCTTTAATATGAAATCTGAGTAAATATGAAATAAATCTATGTAGAGCAAAATCCGGGAATATTTTACCCAGAGGGAAAAAGAAAGAAGCTCATTGCTCTTGCCTATATTCTCAGACTTTCCATTCAACTAACCAGGTGTCTGGTGTGACAGGCTGGCCAATCTTTTAACAGCTCCTTGTGTGACAATACCTCACACAGGATTTATGCTCCTTTGCAACAACAAGACTAAAGCAATATCGGGCCCCTAAATTTGTCATCCAGTGTCAGGCATTGTGTTAAGCACCGGTCATCCAAGCCTGTCAGACAAGGCCCCTGTCCTCTGGGAGCTTCCAGTGCAGCTGGCCTAAGAACGTGGGCCAGTAAGCCAGTAAGCATGAAGTTCAAGTGCAAAGTAGTGAAAACCATAGAGGTCAGCCATGGGAGTTAAGGGTAGGGACGGAGTCAGGGAGAGCATCTCAGAAGAAGTAATAACTTCTACAAAGGTAAGACTGAGGAACACTGTAAGCTAACAGGTGACCATGAGTGGCAAATAGTACAAAGGGGAGACAGGAAAAAGGCCGAGGCCAGGTGTTTATATGAGAAAGTGACCAATCTGTGTGGAGGAGGAGAACATTCACTCTTGAAAAGGTACTTCTCCCAAGCCATGTCCCCAGTCTTTGTACGTGTGTGTATGGTATTTCATACTATAAAACTGACACAACATAATGTTAATATTTTTCTTGAAATGTACAAATATATCTCTGACACAGAGATTTCCTTTTCTTCAGAGAACACTGTGGAGCACTGGGAGTTGCACTTTCGGGATGATTCATAAATATTTCATTATTTTATTCGTGATATATGTCAGTAATTCCCATTTCAAGAGCTGAGGAAATTTAAAGCCAAGCAAACTGCATTTGGAAAGCTTTTTCTACCAAAACGCAGCTCCTGTGAATGAAAAAAAGGGTAGAGGGGGGACTGTGTGGCTCAGTCTGTTAAGTGTCTGCCTTCAGCTCAGGTCATGATCCCTGGGTCCTGGGATTGAGCCCCAAGTTAGGCTCCTTGCTCAGCAGGGAGCCTGCTTCTCCCTCTATCCCCTGCTCATGTTCTCTCTGGCATACACACGTTCTGTCTCTCTCAAATAAATAAGTAAATAAAATCTTGAAACAAAAGAGAGAAAGAGAAAAAGAAAAAGGGGGTGGATCTCTAATATACACACTGGATTCCTGCCTGACAGTGAAAGATGGAGGGAGAAGGAAAGAGAAGACTCAGATTTATTTCAATTGTGATTTTTAGGCGATTCAATGCATTGGATATTCCAAGAAGTTGCCAGTAAAACTGCAAGGTATGCATTCTTAGAGACAAAACACCCTCTAGGCTCGCTCTATGATCACTGATATGTCTCTTAGCCTAGCTTGGCCTGCTTTGGTCAGGTGAAATATGTAGAGGCTTCATTACAAGATCCTTAAGACCCCATCCAGTGTCCTTGTTGTATGATCTATGCAATTTCCATTCATAAGTAATTACTGAGGAGATTAAGGAAATGAAATAAGCCACAGAACCTTTGATGCTAAGAAAGAGCCAAAGTCCTCTGACAGAAATAGCTTAGTCTCTGGGGGAAAGCACTAGAGAAGACATTAGCAATTGCTTTCAAAAAACTGGTATCGGATACAAGGGCAAATGGTCAGTGTATCTACCCAAAGTGGAAGGCATATGTCGCTTTGGAAAAACTAAATCAATCTATTACTCTAGGATAACATTATAGTGAAATAATATTCCTGGCATACATCTGAAACCCCTTAGTCATTACTCTGGAGTATTTTCACTTAAATTTGATTATGTCATTGCATTGATTCTTAAATTCACAGGAAGAGAAGCAATCTGCAAATGAGCAAAGAGCCTGTTGTCAAAAACCTGGGATAGACTCCTGGCTACTCCACTAGTTTGTTTTGTGACTATAAGGTTGAATCATAAAGAATAAATAAAGACAATCACATAGAAATACTGAATAAAGAAAAGTGTTTATTTGCATCGTGCAAATGTTACTAGAAAAAAAAAGTTTTCCTTTTCTTGTTACCCTTTTTTTGTTGTTGTTGTTGTTTGGTTTTTGTTTTTTCTTTAAGATTTTATTTAAATTCCAGTTAGTTAACATATAGCGCACTATCCATTTCAGGAACAGAATTTAGTGATTCATCACTTACATATAACACCCAGTGCTCATCACAGGTACCCTCCTTAATGCCTATCAACCATTTAGCCCATCCCCCTACCCACCTCCTCTCCAGCACAAGAAAGAATGGGCCAGGAGATGCCTTCCTTTCAAACTGAAATAAAACATCCACTTACTTTAGTTTTACCATCATTTGCGATTGGGCTTAGGTCATTGGTATTATCTGGGTTTAACATTAGAGTAGCTTTCTTGAAAAACAAACAAATTGAACTCATAAAGAATAAACCAGTCTCTTTAAGATTGCCTGGATTGCATTTTTAAGGTATGTTTAGCATAAATCTAATAAAATGTACTCTTTTGAGTACTGGATGAAGGAAGGCATGGAAAGAACACAGAGCACCGTGGCCCCTGGGTGTGTACGGGTTTGATACATGTTAACCGTGATTGGTACATTTATTATACTTCTTTTATGTGAGAAAATGAAGGCTTAGAAATGTTAAAGTCACTCGCATAGGATGATACATGCAAAATGTTGCCAGAGCTGAGCCTCAAATCCTGTAATTCAAATCCATAGGTCCTGCTCTTAACTACTAAGGACTCACTGAAAATTTGGGGTGTGGGAGGGAATATGTACACATATATATAAAAGACATATATACATATATCTTTAAATTGCCAACAGTTTAGAAGATGGACTGGAGTGGCAAAGGATTGGAGTGAGGGAGACCAGGACCAATAAGGAGACACCCGGTTAAGAAGAGATCATTTAATTCTGAGCAAGGTAGTGGTCATGGGGATGAAAAAAAAAGCAAAGACTGTAGATTTTAAAATTCTATAACTGTCACCTGGTTGTATAGGAATTGAGGAAGGAGATAACAGACGAAGGGCTGGTAGGAGTGAGGGAATGATATGGAATTTGAAGTTCTGGAACATCTGAGACAGCCTTGTACTGGGAGCTCTGAGAAGCAGGGGAGGGACAGAAGGTTGTGGGGTCAAGATGGGTCTGGAATCCAGCCCACTTTCCCACCAAGCCAAAGATCCTACCACAAGTGTTGCACATCCAGAGAAAGGAAACCTGTATCATAACTTGTACTAATTGTGAGTTACAAGAGGTCTTGCCAACCAAATCTCTAGATTGGGCTTTAAGACAAAGCCACGGGACTGGATGCAATCTTTTGAGGGAGAAAGTATAAAGGGGGGTGGGGACAGAAAACAAACACAGACACCCGGAGCAAGGAGGTGGGAAGAAGACAGGAGCCCTCTGAAGAAAGTGAAGAAAAGAAAGGTGGAACCGTAAGCTTGTACAAGACCCCTAACACTAAAAGAACTATTTCAAGAAGAGCATGGCGGCAAACAGTATGAATGGCAGAAAGAGCAGAGGTGAGCAATGGCTAAAAAGCTCTGGGTTTAACCATGAATTTGGCCATCCTTAGCAACCTCTGAGAGGTAATTTCAATATTGTGGTAGAAATAAATGCCAAACTGCAAAGAGTTTTAGAGTCAGAGGGAGGTGGGAAAGCAAATACAGAAAAAACCCAAATTTTTCTTGGCATCAGGTAGAGAGCGCTTCGTTGAGAAAGTTGAGTGTTTGTTTGTTTACTGTAGCAGAGGCCTGGCATTGGTTATGCACTGAGGAAAAGCAAAGGTGCAAGTAAAAGGACATAATTTATGAAGCAAGTCCCGGTTTCATCCTGATAAATATTTTGTTTAAAAGTTCCATAAACACTAGTGGCCCAGGAAATGCTTTAGCAAATACTCATTAACAAAGTGACAGCTACTTAAAAATGTTCCCATAGCTATTATATGTTTATCACCCCGTGTGTCATAAAGACTTCTGGCATGGAATCTTGAGTTCTTTCTTTAGTATGAGAACCCTTCTGTTCCCTGGGGATTTTCAGAGAATAGGGTACATGGTTGACCTCTTACTCAGACAGAAGGAAATTACGCTTTCACCTCTTGCCCCAGAGTAAATTTATCATCCAGTCATTATGTCTGGATGAACATCGAAATTAGACTGAAAGCTGGAAGCCTGGGTTCTACATGAGCAAGATTTCTGGACTTAGTTCCCCTACACTGCAAAAAGAGGGATTTAGACTTGCAGATTTCTAAGTCATTACAATTCTAAGATAACTCAATGAGCAAAAATCACATGTAAATGAATGCTTATTCTTATCCGATGAATGACAGAACACACCGAAACAAAGTAAGTCCCCAACAATGGGGGGGAGCACATTCTGTTACATACGGTATTGCCATAGAGTAGAGTGGACCAGTATGCAGTTGTATATTACTCTTTTCCAAAGTGTTCTGAATAATATAGAAAAAGTTCCTAATAAAATGTTAAATGAAGGTAGAATCCAAATTTGCAGTTTTAAGCCAATTTTGTAAAAGTAAAACAAAACAAAATATTGATACTATATTATATACGCAGATACAGAAAGAAATCTATTAGGAATAGATTATTATTGGTGACAATAATTTATTTCTGCTTTTATATTGTCACTCTCTTCATAAGCATTACAACTGCTAGCTTTCTTGTGAGTTATGTGGGGCATTTTACACCCCAGGTTTGCAGGGAGGTTGTTTTCCTTTCTACTGTATTCGATTCTACTTGTACGGTTCTCAGGTGTGGAGATGGAGGGCCTACCATGCCGATGCTGTCTTCCCTGCTGGAATCACGCTGTGCAGCAGAGAAGGACCGCAGAACACATATTTGGATTAAACACATTCAAAAGCAAGCAGGTTGGAGAGAGAAGCTAAAGCAAAATGGAAATTGCTCCTTAGAATCATTATTATTATTTTTGTTAGTTTGGAAAGATATCACTGTTTGCCTAGAGCTCTATAACTTACGTAATCTTTAAAAATTACTTCCTAAAATTTTAAGATTACCAAAATAATATTTGGCCTGTAAAGCTTAGACTCAGCCACATTTATCTGTCCTTCTAATATCCTGCTGTTTTTCCCAATAATAATAATAAATCAAATAATAGTAATAAAAGAATATTAACAATATTAGTAAAATAAAATTATTAATAATATTAATAATAATATTAATTTTTAAAAGTGGCATCTGCTTGTAACAAACGAATTATAAATTCCACAATGCCTTCAGCAAAATAAAGGATAGAGGTAAAAGGCTGAGGCCTTCATGTCTTCCAACTCTGCTTGTTAAATTATTACTAACTATAGGCACCTATAGCAATTCATAGATCTAAACTGCTGCTTGCTAACAGGAATTTCCTAATTTATTAATAGTATTGCTTAATGAAGTTTTTCTGTTTTAGCATAACCCAACACAGTCAACTAAATAACAAATACTCCAATAATAAAACATGAAGTAAAATATAATGGTTTTAGTATTATTTTTTGTTAATGCCCTTTTAATTAAAGGATTGGAAGTTATATTCATTCAACAGACATTTATTGCATAACTAAAATGAACAGAAAGAATCTTAGTCTTTGACCACATCACCTCTTAAATTGTCCAATTTAGTACATGAAGCAAAGGGCAACATAGAAGAACATACTTGCATCAATCTGAGCATCTTTCCTGAGAGGTTGACATGGAAAATGAACTCAATTCTGATTTTTATGAGGAGAAACCAATCATCTCTTTCTCTGTTCAGCAACTAAAGCAATATTGATAGCTTCTCTTCCTTGTCCACAACCTACAGCATTGGACTTGACAGTTCCTTGAAATGCATACATTTGCTCACCAAATTCTAATTCATGAGGGGCTATGTTCTGAGGCTTCTGGAGAGTCGCACAAGGCTGTGTCAAGAGAGACCCTTATAAAGCACCATCAGTGAATACTAACAGGCTTCTTCCCTTTCTCGTTGTAAAAAGCTCTTTCTCAATGGAAGTCTTCATAAATGTATATTCATCACAGCACTGAGTTTTCAGGAATTTTAAGTTTAGGTCTTGAGATAGTATAGTTCTCCTTGTAAAATACATATCCTTTCATAGGTCAGATTTCCTAATTAGGTAAGCCCATGAAAATGACATTTTGATTAAACCGAAAGACTCAAGTATAGTTATAAAACCTTTACTGTATTGACTTAAAATAGCATATTTTCAATTTTAAAGAGTTATGTTTCAATTGGAATAACATTTTATTTTAAAATAACCCGTACCATTTAACCGAAAGAATGAGGAAGCAAAAATGAGCAAAACCTCTAGATTTTAGATGATGCTTCTAAACTCATGGGGACCCTAAGTTCAAGGTTGCAGACAAAGGCAGTCCCTAAACTCATGGTTTCAAACATAAAAGAGTTTGTCATTTACACCATGAGATACTTTAACACCCAGTAACAATTTCTACAGTGATTAGATGAAACTTGTATTTAAAAAATAGCATGAGCAAAAACGGCCTCTAAGACAAAAGTCCTCACACAGAATTCTAAATAAAGCTACTGTATGGTCAAGTCATTAGTAATGGATTACTTAAAGTTGGAATTTAGAATTGCCCTGGACTCAGTTTAGCGCTTTATGTATTTCTCTAATATGTCCAGTTTTCATTTTTTTCATGCGTAAAGTGGGATTAATTATCAAGATCACTGAGAAACCAGTGATTCCTTTTGCTCTGCAGTGCACAACATAAAAAAATACTGAATGGTGAGAAAACATATATTCTGCTACAAAATTCAAAATTCGGCTTCATTATATTTTCAACTTAAAAGAAATTGTGAGTAAGTGAGACTACAGTTAAAGAAATCAAGACATTACTGAGACAATTGAAAAATATATCTTTTCTCCTTAAAGCATAGTCACCACACAGAAGAACTGCTTGGGCTAGATGATGAGTATTTTTTCCTCTTCCCTAACTCTTTCCTACAAAGCATTATGATGCTGTTTCTCAGATGTGCATGCGTGTGAATAGCACATGTGTAAATGGAACTAAAATAAAATACTTAGTACTTGATTAATATTAAGTCTGCCCCTTGAGATGTGGTTAGTCACTGATTCCTTGACACATACCTCCAGTAACTTCATAAAAAGGAGAACAAACACTTTCTGTATCTGATGCAGTAATTGCCTTCCTTATCCCAGAGTCACTTCCATGGCAACTTCTGCTACAGAACACAACTAAGAACTTGGACACAAACCGAAAGTCTCCTGAGCACCTAAAATAGGTGTCACTGTGTCTATGCCCTTTGTCACGTGCACTTCCCTCATAAGAGAATCTCTTGGGCCCTCAAATAAAATTACTGCTTCTCATGCCTTCCATAATTTTTTATAAACTCTTTTTTTTTTCTCTGGTTTTCTTGTGCACAGCACAAAAGAAATAATAATTATAAAGACGTGGTTGAGGTTGAAGGGTGTTGTTAGAAGAATGCAAACTGTCCACACCCATAAGAAGTCACACTTCCATATGGATGCTGGACACATGAAGAAAAAAGTCCTATAAAAATGATACGTTTTTAAAAAGCGTAGTGATTACGTGACCTCTTGACATAAGAAGTAATAGCCTTACACACCACAAAATAGGCCCCCAACGTATCATTACATTATAAAATAATTCTACAATGTATATCCATGATGAGAAGGCTGGGTAATTCAGAGAATGTTAAACTGAATTAAGTTCCCTCCAGAGAGATCTCAAAATATATACTGGATCTCAGAAAGTGAACTATCCAAAAATGGCTAAATTCTTTCTAAGACTTCTGGAGTTTTCCATGGTAAACTTGTAAGCTTCACTTTTTGGAAAATCCACAAATGTAGAACTCCTTAATTGTCTCATTATTTGTTTATTGACCAGCAGCTAGAATTATATATTAGTTAGTCATGCGTCCGGGAAAAGAGTGACACTGCAGATAATAGTGGTTCCCTTCTGTCCACCCCACTGCCATTTTGGGCTATCCCCCTTCTGCTCCGAGAGCCTCCACAGCTCAGTGATTTGAGTTCTTGGAAATGTTGTCCATTTAAGGTGGATGAGCTTAAAGAAGATAAACTTCATAAGAAAATTTTTTTAAAAAGGCTTGCCAGAATTTTTTTAAATAAATGGAAACAGAGGGAAGGAGTGGTTAAAATGAACAATTAACAACAGACGTAGATTCGAGGTAAAATCCTAATTCAAAATTGTGAGTTTTCCAGGTCAGATCCCCCAAGTTGTGATGAGGTCGACGAGCCTTCCCCGAGTCAGTTTAGAGCGCCTGGAGCTGCTGTGTCTTGGTCCTTCTATCTGATTGGCTCTATACTGGTTCTATACTTCAGTCCAACATGAATTAACTTATCCCTCCCCCTCAGTCAAGAGCATTCTGCACATTCCGTCATATTACAGCATATCTTTCTTTATCCGACACAAAAAACAAAACATAAAACCTTACCCATGACAAGATACAAAAAAGGACAACGCTAAACTAAGCTTCAAAATAAAATAACAACAACGACCATTAGGTTCCTGAAAACAAAACAAAACAAAACCAAATCCCAGTAGCTTCAAATATCAACAGCCACAAAACAATACAGCGAAGAAACTAAGGTATTTTAAAGAGTGTGTTTTCTCTCAGAATAGAGGCGAGGTGGGGGGAAAGGTCAAATGACCAGGGAATACTTGTGCCCAAAGTAAATAAACCCTGAAGGAGATTTCAATGAGTAAAAAACAGTACCTTATAAGTAACTGGTCTTGTCTACTCACAGCTGTTTCCAGTGCCGACTCTTGTTTAACTGTCTACTGCGTTCAGTTTAAAGTTAATTCTGTTGGCAAAAAAGTACAGAGCTTGTCTGGAAAATGCTGTTTGGACATAAACCATTCCTTTCAAAGCTGTAGTAGCTATATTTAAGTTTTCTTGTAGAGAGGGATATAAACCTTTCCTGTAGCTAACTTTCTTCCTCCTCCCGCCCCTCAGACTTAGTCAGTGTCCTCCTATCCCATATATTGAAGAAAGAGACAGAGAGGGGAGGAAAAAAAAAAAAAAAAGAACCAGGAAATATACCTTAAATAACGTAGTAGTTGAGCATTTGGAAAAAGACACACACACAAAAGAATAAGAACCACAGAAAGCATATCAGGATCTTAAATATAATTTAGCCCAATGCCCTCACTTCATAGATGAGGAAACTGATACCCAGAGAAAATATGATTTGTACAAGGTCATTCGCATAGCTAATTAATGCCGCAGCTAAGAATAGTTACCAGGTTTCACAACTTCTAATTCAATGTTCTTTCTACTACACTAATGTACCCAAAGAGAAGTGGTTTACCTTTCCCCTGTGTAACCTTGTATAATACCCACAGGAGTTGGCAGGGAACAGTAACACAATTACACTGTGAGAACCATCTATTCTCAGAGAAAACATTTTACTCCACTTTAAAATCCTTAATACTGAAAGTTTCTCTATAATGCCCAACTTCTTGTATATTTAGGAAATAATCTTACCCTTTGTTGATTTTCCATAATATTTTTTATGTCTCAGGACGCTGACATCCTTTAGTCCTTACAGAGGACTATAACGGATGGTGCTATGACAGGTGTTATTAATTTTAATATTTTTTTTAAGATTTTATTTGTTTATTTGAGAGACAGCAAGAAAGACAGCACAAGCCAGGGGAGAGGCAGAGGGAGAGGGAGAAATGGACTCCATGCTGAGCAGGGAGTCTGATGTGGGGCTGGATCCCAGGAACCTGGGATCATGACCTGAGCTGAAGGCAGACGCTTAACCGACTGAGCCACCTAAGCGCCCCTCATATTTCTACCCAGTATCAGCAATATTGAACTAGAAACACATTATTATTACCACAGATCCCTATTTCTAATTTGTCGAGATTTTTTTTTTTACCATACATGCAAGTTTATTCTTATTATTAATTACGTATTTTATTAAATAAAAGAGCAGCTCAATATTTTTATTTGGTGTCTTTCATGTAACATTTCCTACTTATATATAAGGAAATTATTTTTCTCTGACTGAAGGAGTGATATTGTTATTACAATATATTTTTTAAATTTTCCTTTCTATAATGCATCCATTCATTCATTCATGCAATTATTTAACAAATATTAATTGAACATTTATAAACCTACGTCATCCTTCCCTTGTGGACTATAGTAACAAGCAATAACTTTTTAGATAAGTGCATAGTTGTCAAATAAAATCAATGGGCTTACTTAAGAAGTAAGGCCAATTTTCTATAACTATCTTTTTATCCATTCTCACGTTATAAGCATGTGCCTCAAATTTATTTACATTGTCTCCATTGAGTTGCCCACTCTCAACAACATCCATCCTAGGGTCAGATAAGTCAAAATATGAAATGGCCCAGATCGAAATTGCTCTGGGCACTATTAATCTTTCTCTTTGATCTGACTCCTTAAACTACTAAAGGCAAATCTACATTACAAGCTACAATTTAAAGACACAATTAGCAAATGCTCAGACCATTCAAAACCCATTTTCAAATTGTGACACATTCTTTAGTTCAGAAATTCAGTTTGGTTTTGATATTGCCCATCTACTTTTAAAATGATATTGTTGGCTAATTGAACATAATTAAAAAAATAAAAATAAAAAATCAAATAAATAAAATGAAATGATATTGTACCTACTCTTGCCCTGATCTCTGGAAGAAAACAGTGCAACGTGACTAAATGATTATAAAAGTATTGTTTTAAGTGATAATTTGTTTTTTGAAACATATTTTCCAAAATGTTGAGTAATTAATAGGTTCTGTATCAATTTTCTAACCATGACAAATAAGCAACTGATTCAAAGTACATAAATTAACTTGAGAAAGAAATCTTATAAACCATACTTTATACTTTTTGACACAATGGCAGGATCCTAATCTCCTTCCATTCTCAATCGATTTTGTTTAACTGAGCTCTGTGCAAAGGTAAATCCCAAAGACATCAACAGCTACATTTATATAGAACACTAATAGGTCAAGTACGATTGGAGTCTGACACTCTGATATATATGACTTGGATTTACTAAAAGTATTCCTATTTTTCTTTTACCTCTTAAACTTTACTTTTAATTTGAACATTTTGCCTTTGTCTGTTAGAAGGAACAGGAAGGAAATCTGAGTAAACCTTGAAAGAGAGATAGGCTGTGAGGAGAGACACAGAGATTTAGCCGGAATGAGTCAGGCTGATTCAGGGTTGTGGATTGGACTCAGGAAGGAAGGTGTAAAGAGAAGTCACATACAGGCAGGTTGTTTGGAACAGAAGTGGGCTGAGCCACAGACAATAGATTATAGGTATTAAATGCAAGAACCAAAGTCTCTCAAAATAGGTTAAGCAAAGAGGGAACTAGCAATTTTGGTGACCAGTGCCAACAACAGGAAATTGGTCCTCCAACATACTTTGTAATTCATGACATGGTTTGTTTCTCCCCGTTGGAAGGGAAGCATGTGCTGTCAATATGTGAATTCGAGCACAATCTAAAATAACACAGTGACATACAACCATTAAAAAAAATTGTCCCTCTATATTTAGGTCCCTTGGACATACTCCAGGTTGCCCTACTCTGGGCATGCTCTGGATCTTAGAATCCTAGCATAGTTTACTGGAGACTAGTTACTGTGTTATGAAGCCTGGATGTGTGGAGTTGAATTTCACTGATGGGAGAGGTACTTACAGCAGAGGTGAAATCCAGGGCAGACCATATTAACACAGGCAAGACAGTCAGAGTTCTCTTAACTCTTGATCTCCTCTCAGTTTCCAGGTTTACAGTAACACTAGAGGAAGGCTTTTACTAAGGAATCCCAGAGAGCTCTTTTGTGATAGCAGTGAAGGAAAGTGACTGCATGAACAGCTACTGGGTTGTAATGTTCTGTGCTTGGGAGGAGATATCATACATGGAAATTTTTAATAGTCCCAGGGAACCATGCACATAAAAATCTCAAGCATCAGCTCTCTTCAACTCAAACTCATGCTTACTTTGTTGCCCGTCTCCTCTCAAAAGCCATTCTCCTCACAGCAGCCAGGATAACTATTCCCCACGTTATACCATCTGATAGTTTCCCATAATTCCTCTGCCGCACACCTTCCAATGGTTTCCCATTATCCCATTTCATGGCCTCTAATAGTTACCCATCATTCCCCTGTACCTCCCCAGAAAAAAGATTTCCTGACCACTCTACCTGATCAACTCCCCCTCCCCTTACATACACACACTCTCTGCCCCATGTTTCTATTTTAATTGTTCTTCATAGCACTTACCACTATCCGAAATTATCTTAGGTTCGTCTGCGGCCGTACCACCCTGAATGCGCCCGATCTCATCTGAAATTATCTTAGTTTCTTTTTGTATTTATTCATTCAATTAGTCAGTTTAAGTATGTTTACTGGATTTCCTGTAGAATGAGTTTTATAAATCAGAAATGTGTTGGAAGTTATAAATAAGATCAGAAACATAATATTTAGGCTTTTTTTTTTTTTTAAAGATTTTATTTATTTATTTGACAGAGTGAGACAGCGAGCGGGAGAGGGAACACGAGCAGGGGGAGTGGGAGAGGAAGAAGCAGGCCCCTAGCAGAGGAGTCTGATGTGGGGCTCGATCCCAGAACGCTGGGATCACGCCCTGAGCCGAAGGCAGACACTTAACGACTGCGCCACCCAGGTGCCCCAATATTTAGGCTTTTTAAACCACATTATCCCTAGTATTCAGAACACTGTCTACTAGAGAATATATATTTGACCAATATTTCTTGAATGTATTAATTATATTTGTTGCCTGGGTTACTACTCTTCAATCAACAAACATCCAAAAAAAGTCCACAAGTATGAAGGCAAAGACTAACATACCTCTGCAATTGACTGAACTCTGCAAGTCTCCCTGTGGCTCAAGCAGCTAGGCATCGCAGGAAACAAGGGAAGAGCCCCTGCTGGGCTCTAGGAGGCTGCATCTATACATGGTGCCTCGAAACCCTTGAGTTTTGTTGACACAGAGGCCGCCATATACCCTTGAGTTGCTAGGAGGTCCTAAGAGTTTCTGGACATCTCCTCTGTTTCCTGAACTCGATAGTCGTGGCCCTTATTGGAATAGCAGATATCCTAAAGCTAATTCTATCCTTTCCAGGTGGTTTCAAGAAACTACTCTCAGCTGCCAGCTCTTCAGAAGCAGGAGCTAAATCCTTGCATTCACAGCATATGTTTTTTAAATGAAAAAAGGGACAGACTAAATAATTTCAGAGAAGTGAGCTCACAGATAATTTAATCTTCCATCTCGGTTCTCCTCCACGCTGACTCAGAGCTCTCCAGCGAGCTGTAAATTAGATTTCCTCTCCCGTCTCATGTCCTACTGCTTCCTAATTACCTGTTCTCGTGAGTCAGCCTCTCTGGGTCCTGTGGCTCAGACACACTGTGGGATAACGTGACTGGCTTAGCAGACTTTGGGTTCCGCCATATCAGAAAGGTGGCTTATGTGAAGGCAGGCAAAGAAAGGGTGGATCTTTGTTGGAAAAAAACAACTTTCCCCCAAACACCATTGCAGCTGTCCCCCCCTCCCCCAGGACACACCAAGGTAGAGGAAATCTCTTGTCTGAACACTACTGCAGCTTGATAGCAAATAACAACATTTAAAATCATTTTTGAAAGAAATGCCCTTTTATTATGGTACTGATCGCATATTAATCTAGGTACACAGGTAGTATTTAGTGAGTCAGTGAATCAAAGCTACAAATATTTAATGATTGTCTTCTATTGACAAGGCTCCGTGCCAGGTAATGAGGTTCATATAATTATTCCTTGTTATCTCAAGGGACAGTATTTCTTTATCCAGAATACAAATTTCTCCAGGAAAATAAGGTAAAATTTCTTCTTTCCTCTTTTCTTCCTTTCTTTCCTTCCTTCAATCTACCAAAAGCCAGATTTAATTGAATCCAAATAATGTGATGTGTTTGGGTATAAAGAAAAAGACAAAATCCAATGTCAGGAGGGTTACCCTTTGGAAATGAGGAATTTACAGACTACTGGGGAGATTGGCACATTACCGGAGAGCACATCAAAGCAGCATGCAATCAAGATGGGAAGTAAGCAAAGAAGGCTTTTTGAGAAGATGAACCAAGGCACATTCTGAATGCAGGAGAGGGAGAGGATTAACGTTCCAGGCAGGAGATAGGGCACACTTGGGTCACTTCAAGAATTTCTATAGAGCTGGAATGTAGAATGAAAGACATAGACTAATAGACGAAATATGTAGAAGGAAATATAGGCAAAAGGCTCAGGAATTTGTTTTTTATCCCACAGGCAATGGCGAAGCTACCGAAACATTTTAAACGGGGGATACTTTGTTTTAAGAATGCTAAGTGGAGAAAGAATTTAGGGACAGGTGGTCTGAAGGACTAGACTACTTAAGAGGTTCTTTCTTTATTCAAGTAAGACATTGTGATGGTCTGAAATTAGGCAGTAGAGACAGAGAGACCCCAAAGACAGGTACCAAAAGATATTTACATTTTTTTCACAGGTAGGAAGATGTGAGAAAGCCAAAATCACTTCCAAAACCTCTATAAAATCATTACAGAAAAATGTATCCACTATTAGAACTGCCTGGAACTGTAGTAAGTTCTCATTATATAAGTCAGTTCTCCCCATTCACAGATGAGGAAATGGAAGGATCAGAATTGAAAGACTGAGAGCAACATTTGAACTCATGTCCATCTGACTACAAAACCCATATTCTCTAAACTAAATTGCCTGGCCCTTTGAGGAGATCATAAATTTTGGATGCTTCTTAAACTTAGACTTAAAGAAGTTGTTTGGAATATAATTTGGAAGCATCTTAAGAGATTCCTTAGGCAAAACTGTTTAGGTTTTCCAGGTATGAGCATGTTCTAATTTGAGATCCAACACACAAACAATTGGATTTGTGTTGTTTCTATGGAAAAACACATTTAACTACCCTGCAAAGCACAAATCCTTCATCAAATTCCTCTTGATAATTTATTTTTAATTTAATTTATATTTATATTTATAGTTAATTTAATTATTTTTAAGCCTGGAACATTTATTCACACTCTATACTAGGACAACCAGTTGAAACCAAAATGAAAGTGGACTTGGCAGATACTCTAGTTCAATCAAGTCAAATATTGAGTTTTGAATAGGATGGCGTTTGAAAGATTAATCAGTTTCAGTGAATCTTGGAAGGCAAGAGGTACAATTCGTAAGACACTGAAAATAGGAAGGGACAGACATAGCTCAAGCAGGAGAAAATGCTGAGATTTGCCTGAAAGTTGGAGGAGGAAAAGTCCTTCCCTAGCATATTTTACATTCACTATGAGTAGGATAACCATACAACTTAGTATCCAAACCTTGACTCTTGAGGGTAAAAGGAGACACTGTTATTAATTACAACAGATAGTAGATAAAAACCAGGACTCTTACAGGCAAACATGGATGTACATCACCTTCGTAGAGGTTGACATTAAACCTGACCTTCAGGAGATGGTAGCATCAAGAATGAGGTCACAGGTTTTAGAGTAACTGGCCCCTAAAGTGAGGCAAGACAAGAAAAGTCAAGAATTCTTACACAACTTGGACAAGGTGTTTAATAGATATACAAAGGCCAGATCAACTGAACCATTTAAGATATATTAATTAATTTAGTTCCATAGTTTATTTTATTAGAAAATGATATGTAAAGATGAAAAATGGCCCTTCATTATAAGATAGTCACAGATAACAGGTATACAGTGTTTAGTCTCTTATATAATGTATTCACATAAAGATTTTCCATAAAGTACAAATATGTTGGTATAGATGTGTGCTCCTAGCTATTTTGGTTATTTAAAAATAAGCACAGACTTTATTTTTCAATGTATTAAGCATCAGTGACTCAATACTATTAAACACCAAACTGAATCAAATCTCAGTCCACTCACCCGCCCCACTCCTGAATTCTTTCCAGAGTTGAGGACATCCTTCCTCATATGGCAAGATTCCTTCTGAGGCTAGACAAAGGGAAGGATGGGCATAGCGTGGGAAGCAAACATTCCCAGGGAGAGACAGAGATATCAGCCAAAATTAATTAGGATTCCAACCTTGATTCTGTCAGCAACTAGCTGTGTGACCTTGGACAAAACACTTGACTCCACCGAGACTTGGGTTTCTCCTATATAAAATGAGAGGATTTAAGAAGATTACCTTGGAAATTCTTTCGGATATGAAACTTGACTATTCTCTGAGATAATTATCTTCCAGATGTTTTAAATTTGCTTAACGTTTACTTATCTGTGAGGTCTGGGAAGATATCTGTTGCATCATAAAGAAATTAAAACAGCCAGTTATTGATGAAACAATGTAATGGTAACAATAATATTTTTTTAAGACTCCCAAGAATATAAACATAGGCAGTGGGGAGACGTTTCATTTTTTAGGAGGACAATTAAAATTTTCTTAGGAGAAAAGTCATCAGATATAAAATGCCAAACCACATTGTGCTTAATAATTTTTAAATATTCAGCTTATATGGGCTCCCAAAACACACGAAGGATCAAGCTTTCTGAGTTCATACAAAAAAAGGATATCTTCTGGAAGTGTAAAGTGACTGTCGTTTTTCACGAGGAAAGAATGAATCCACATTTACTATATAAGAATGTTGGAAATGAATAAAGGAGGCACCTCCCTGGTCTGTAATCTTTGACAAGTCCCTAAATACACAAGTGTGGCTCAGAAAATAATGAAAACGAATTGCCCATCAATCCTCTGCTGTTGGACCTCAAACTTTAATGCAACCAAATACAAGGAAGCTGGACTTTTTCCTCATATTATTTTGATTATTTTTCAATGCAGAAAGTAATATGTTTCTTTATTTAAAAAGCCCACATGCAATAAAAAGTATGTACTGTAAAATTTAAGTTTCCTACCCACTCAATCCTCTCCAATACTATCCTTTATTCTTTTCTTGTTTTTTTTTTAAGATTTTATTTTTTATTTGACAGAGAGAGAGAGCGCGCACAAGCAGGGGGAGCAGCAGGCAGAGGGAGAGGGAGTAGACGCTCCCATTGAGCAGAAAGCCTGATGGGGTGGCTCCATCCCAGGACCCTGGGATCATGACCTGAACCAAAGGCAGATGCTTAACCAACTGAGCCACCCAGGCGCCCCTCCAATACTATTCTTTAGGATTAGCCACTATCAATAATTCACTCTGTATCCACTCAGATTATCTCTCTCTTCACATACATGTACATTTGCACACATACATACACATGTATATCCACAAATCTGGTCTTGAAAAAGAAAACAGTATCTTCCTTTGCTCTAATATTTGGCACAGTTATTAAATTTGTTCATCTTTAGACAAGCAAGCAAGTATAATAATAAATGTGTCTTCTTTTCCTGTCACAAAAATCTCTCTCTTCCATCCTTAAGCCCTTGGACTACTCTGTACAATTTATCAGGTGGCTAAGAAAAATAAGTGCAATATCTTACTGGCAGTCAAGACGCTTAGCAAGATGAGTACCTAATAAATGTTTACTGATTTGAATGAATGGATGAGTCACACCAAAGACCATAATCTCACCAATGTGGGAGAAGCTTCTAGGAAATAACCACATGAGAATTGGCATTCCTAGTATCCACTCCTCTTTATATCAGGTGTCAAGAATTGCTTCTTTGAATGTCTTGTAATCATCGCTTCTGCATGAGGAAGTGTCTGCTTCAAACTTGAATAATGTATTTTTCATCATTGCTATATGACCACTAAGCCATCAAAAGTCTGACTTGAATAGATCCCCTCCTTCATCATAAATCAGTCTCTGTGGTATCTCCTTCATTATTTTAATCAACACTTTATTGGGTCTATTAACGTCAGTTGGCTTGTTGAATGTAGTGTCTGAGATTAAGAGATGCCAGTGCATTTTTCCCATAGCCTTTCTGGAAACAAACAAACAACCCCATTACCACAGGCCAGCCTTTAGCTAGCACCTGCTGAACTGGTAAGATAATTCCCAGCAGTGTTAGTTTATCCAGAAAAATCATTTTGTTTTTCTTAGAAATTTTAGTCTATGTATTCTTATTCAGTTTGGAAACGACACTGGATAATTCCTTGGTCTTGCAATGAACTTCAACTCCGATTTTTTTCTTCACAATGAATCTATCATTATCTATTTTCGTACAGTATTCCCATGAGAGACCATGTAGTTCATTTACATGGACAGGTGTCACTGGAATTTGTTGTAGAATGTTAGAGTGCTTCTACTCTTTAAACTTCATTTGTTATTGGGAAGTAGATGAAATTTAAAGACATAAGAACAGATTAGACTGCCAGAAGAGAGAGTGTAGGTAGAAAAGACGAACAAAGACTGGGATCTATGTTCTCCAATGACATGTTAGGAGGACTAGTATGTGTGTATAGTTTATAAATATATGAATGAAACATACATGCCTTAGGATATACTGTTCAGTGAAAACTTTGGAGATGCCCATTTTCACTCAGATGGATACACAAACAAATAATCGTGTAAAAATGGAAGGGCTATGATATAGGCATGAGGCATCATTACGTTTTTGTAACTTTGTATTTTGGCATGATTTCAAACTTACAGAGAGATTATAAGAATACCACAAACAAAACCCATATACCCTCTACCTAGATTTACCAGTCTTCATCTATCAATCTAAGTGTATGCATACTATTTTTTTCTAAATCACCGAGAGTAAGTTGGAGACAGCACACAGTGCTTATTTCCCAAGAACAAGTTATTTTTTTTCTTACATAGCTTCAGGGTAATTCTCAAAATTATGAAATTTTCTTACATAGCTTCAGGGTAATTCTCAAAATTATGAAATTTAACATTGATAGACTATTATTCATCTAACCAACCCACAGTCCATATTCAAATTTATAAGTTGTCCCACCAATGTCCTTTATAGATATTATTTCTCTCCATTTGGGGATTGAATACATAGTCACACATTGCATTTAGTGCTATTTTTCTATATTCTCCTTTAACCTGGAACAATTCCTCAACCTTTCTTTGTCTTTATTGATCTTGAACTTTTTTAAGGATACAAATAAATTATTTTTAGACTGTACTCAGTTTGGATTTGCCTAATATTTCCTCATGACTAGATTTGAGTTATGCATTTTTCACAGAAATGCCAAAGAAGTAATGTTGTGTCCTTCTCACCACATCATATCTGGAGGCATATGATGTCAGGTTGCCCTGATATTAATAAAGTTAAGTCTGATCCATTTTTTTAAATATACTCTTATCTAGTAGTGTTAGCATCCATGCAACGTTCTAACTCTTTCCTTCCTTCTATTTTTATTAGTTGGCATTCTATCGTAAGAAAGAGATTTCCTATCACACCCATTTATTTATTTAGATTAATAACTAATCTATGGATTTTAATTTATTAAATTGTTTTATTGAATTGGTCGATTATTTGTTATGTACTTTAATACTCAAGTAATTTCAAATTAGGCCAGTGAGAACATTTCAGGCGGGCTCCTCTGTCCTTTTGCTAGGTCATTATCATTCTTTGAACACTTCCTTATTTCTGGTGCATCAAGCTGTGTCAGGCTTCGCTATACTTTCCCTATCTCAGACTTAAATCAGTCTTTCCACCTTGATTTATTTTAATTGAGAATGGCATTTAGAAACCAAGTGCTGAACATTTATGCCACTGCTTCCAGACCCTTCTACCATGCAGAGCTAGGAAAAAAATATTTTTTAAATATATGTGCACACACACACACACAATCACACTGTTTCTTTTATTTATTTATTTATTTTGATCCTATGTTTGGAGCATTTACAATGTGACTGGATTCTCAGGTTAAAAAATATGGGAGATAGTCATTTATACTTCCTCCCATTTTCCCTCTCATCTTCTCTTGTATTTTTTATATATTAATACTCACAAAATATTAAGAATAAAGTTATATCTGCTTTCTGCTCCATAACCCTATCTTTACCAGTGTTTAATCTTAGTCCTGTAGTTAATATAATGTCACTGTGAGAATTTTATCACACATTTCCATTCTTGAGTTTTTTATTTTGATTTAGTTTTGGTTTCATCAAGTTCACATTTGAGCAATTTTTTCGAGAAGGCATAGGCATTGTATAATTGAGAATATTCTCTTACTGCCACTTGCCTGGATACTTTTTTATTCATATCCCTTTAGTATCCTCACAACTTCCAGTGTTTTCTGGCACTCAAAATTACTGTGAAGAAGTCTGAGATAGTCCTGCTTTGTTTTGTTTTCCCTTCTATGTAATTTGATTTTATCATCTTCATGCCAGTAGAAGTTTTCCTTTTCCCTTGACGCTACATAACAAACCTATGATTAGGTATCCTATGGTTTTTTTGTTTATTTGTTTAAAGATTTTATTTATTTATTTGAGAGAAAGTGAGAAGAGCATGAGCAAGGGGAAGAGAGAGAAGCAGGCTCCCTGCTGAGCAGAGAGCCTGATGCAGGGATTGATCCCAGGACTTCAGGATCACTACCCAACCTGAAGGCAGCTGCTTCACTGACTGAGCCACCCAGGCGCCCCAGGTATCCTATGTTTTATGTCAATTTGATGTGCCCATTTAATCTGCAGATTCAGGTACTCCTTTTATTCTACTTTTTTCTTCCATTATGTCTTTAAATATTTTTCCTAGTCTGTTTATTGGTTTTTTGCACTTCCGAGATCCTGATTGTCTCCTTGTCTGTCATCTTTTCACTGATTATTCTAATTTCTGT
The DNA here is from genome assembly GCF_023065955.2 of Ursus arctos. Classification (NCBI taxonomy): domain Eukaryota; kingdom Metazoa; phylum Chordata; class Mammalia; order Carnivora; family Ursidae; genus Ursus; species Ursus arctos. Next base: position 66,783,303 of record NW_026623111.1, on the reverse strand, counting down.
GTCTCTCCTCTGCTTTCACCACAATAATTTCAGGTATTTCTTTCCTTCACACCAGTGATCTCATCTACAGTTCTCTTGCTATATTTCTTGATTCTAAGTTATTTGTTCTAATTTACTTAGATTTACAAAGGTCCTTTTAATTTCTCAATCTGACTCCCCAACTCAGAAGCATTTTTTTGTGTTGTTTATTATTCTGTCTTAGAGTTCATATCTATGGAATTCATGGTTTCTTTGGGTAATACATTTTCTTTTATAGCATTGGATACTTACGGGGGCCTTTAAATTTCTACCTTGTCTTTTTCCTATCGTTAGATTTTTTTTTTCAATCTTCATTTGGCATGCTATTATGATTGGCTTGCATCTTTCTTTTTTTGTTTTTAATTATTTTATTTTTTATTGTTCTGATTTCACTGTAGTGTGTTATGTTTGCAGGTTGTCATGCCAATGCATTTCACTTTGCTCATAGTTAACACAGTAGCCACAGCAAAACAGTGTTTCTTCTCTGAGACTGTGATGGTGAATCGCTTTGACACCCTCCCCACCTTGTAAGAACACTGTTTATCTTTCTTTTAGAGCAAAGACCATTCTTCAGGAGTTGGTACATTTCTTTGGCTGCACTCTCAGAGTATCTTTAGATTTTCAAGTTTAGAGCAATTTTTCTCAACAGCTACCTCCAAGGCCACATTATAAACAAATGTTAAAAATGTAAGCAGCATAGCATTACATAGACAAACATGCGGTGTGCTCTCCAACTCACACAACAGAGAAACATTTGCCAGACAAAAACAACGATAATAGAATTTAGCTCCTACCAAGAATGTCATAGTTTGGGAAGAGTCTCTCTTTCTCTCCATAATCATATTTGGCATTTACTAAAAGTATCAGCTAGAAATAATTTACTGCTGCCCTGAATAAAATATAATGCTGAAATTTGAAAACTTTTTTTCCCTCTCTTCTTGAATCACTTGCCCCTGTATGGCGATCTATATGCCAAAAAGCAGTTTAATTTTTCTTCTTCCCTCCCAGGTTCACAGGTAGGCTTTGTTACTGTTGATGTTGAGATGCTCTGTTCAAGTCTCCAGTGCTTTTGATGTGTACAGATAAGCCTTCTCTGTCTTCCACAGGAACGCTAGACACTATGCTGTAGTCTCAGAGCATTAGTAATAAAGGGGACGAAGCACTCACGTTTGAATGTGTGATGTGTGTGTGTGTGTAATGGCCACATAATACGTACATAACAAACACACACAAAAATTCTTTAAAAACACATATCTATATGGGAATGGACAGTAGGAAGCAGTGTAACCTGAAGAAACATTTAAATTCATTCAAAATCAAAACATTAAAATATTATTATCTGAAGAGTTGATCTAGGAAGGCTAAGCACACCATTTAAAACTATTTTATGGGGTACCTGGGTGACTCAGTTGGTTAAGCGGCTGCCTTCAGCTCAGGTCATAATCCCAGAGTCCCGGAATCGAGCCCCACGTTGGGCTCCCCGATCAGCAGGGAGTCTGCTTCTCCCTCTCCCTCTGCTCTTCCACCCACTTGTGTTCTCTTTCTTGCTCACTCTCTCTCAAATAAATAAATAAATAAATAATCTTTAAAAAAACCTGTTTGTTAAACATTAAAATTCTGAGAAAGTCTTTGTTTGAATTTGAGAAGCAGAAAAAGGCAAGTGGATTCACTGTAGTTTGCTTTTCATAAGTTAGAGCTAATGAATGACATTCCTGACTTCTTGTCTAGTAGGAAGCACTTGGCCTAAGTGGAGAATTTTGTATTTCCTTTTATTTATGCTTTTATCCTAGGAGATTTTTCTCTGTTTTTCACACGCTGTGTTTCTTTGTTTGTGGTCTTTGGTTACACAGAAATGAGTGTATATTCTGCCAGGAGACACAGGGCCATAGACTGCTGTCCTTCCCAGGCTCTAATGAACACAGGATCACATGGGGGTCTACTTTAAACAGGTTCTGATTCTGGCCGGGGGTTGGGGGGGGTGGTGGTGGCTGAGAACCTGAGAAGTTGATTTTCTAAAAAGTTCCCAGTTGAGCTGCTGGTCTGAGGGCTACACTTTGAGTGGCAAGGATGTGCACACTACTAATTTTGAAAGAATAGTTCAAGGGTGTAGAAGTACTTCAGTGGCCAAGGAGTAAGGAATTCTTTCTTGTTTTAAATTGCACCCCAGACCGTGATGCGAGTACAATAAATTCCAAACTCATCTTCTAATATTTTTATTATTCTCTGCTTCCCTATTTTTTCTCCCTCCTTCCTTCCTTCCTTCCTTCCTTCCTTCCTTCCTTCCTTCCTTCCTTCCTTCCTTCTTTTCTTCCTTCCTTCCTCCCTCCCTCCCTCCCTCCCATTCTCTCTCTCTTTCTCTTTCTTTCTTTCCTTCCTCCTCTCTCTCTCTTTTTTTTGGGGTCACCATAACTGCTCTGATTCCCAGCCCCCACCCCACACTCCACTTCCTTCTATATATAAAAGGATGGCTGAACCACAATATCCAGGATTAGGAAACAGGGATGTTATTTTGATGAATTTTCCCTTCAGGGCTTTAAGTATTTTGATTTTGCATTGCCATTGTTGATGTTATTTTAGGCTGAAAACAGACTGCAAAGTACAAGAAATCTGATTCAAGAGTAAAGTGCAGCAAATCAACATCTTTAATGTTTGCAAAAACTGTAATCCGTCATTCATAAGGGTAGGAAAAAAAACAAATTTATGGTGGCAAACAAACAAACAAACAAACAAAAACAACTCCATGCTATTGGGTGTAAATTTATTTTTGCTCTGTTCTTGACTTTTCATTACCAAGGACCACGCTGTACATGAGATTTCATGCTTTTTAAGAGAGTGGCCACTGATAAAAAAAAAAAAAAAGAAAAGAAAAAGTCCATTTTCCATCTGAAAGAGCTGGTCTCTGTCTTTGAAACCTAAACTTGGACAAGTATTCATGACAGATTTTCAGGTTTTATGATGAACAACCATATCTATTCTTACTACCTATCCCCACGACCTTCTATATTTTTTTTAAATTTTCATCCCTCTGAAACTGCATATACATAGTAATTTTTTTACTTAATTATATTTTCTAAATATACCAGAAGCTTGCAAGAAAAAGAAAAAGCAGGTGCCCAGAATTCCTTATTTGAACTCCTACTGTGGTCAGAGACCTAAGGAGTATGGAAGTACTTCCTTGTGAGAATTCTGTGCTTCCTCCCCACCAAAAATCTTTTTTATATGTGTACCTTAGAACCTTTTAACCCATTTTTTTCTAGTACTATTTGCTAAACATTAATTATTCACCCTGAATTAATAAACAGCACTAATGTGCTCTGAACTTAGTCCACGAACTATCAAACCCAAAACTTCATAATTCCACTCACAAACCCACAAGCGTGTTCTAATACTCCACTCACTACACAGTCCCATTCATACATCAAAACCAGAATTATTCTCAATTCAGTCTCACCGAATTAAGCTGAAAAGCACAGTTTTGAGTAAGAGCTACCTTTCACTAAACTCCTCTTTTTCTAGTATGTTTCAGATATTCAGCTCAAGAATTGACTTTCATTTAAACATTAGCCCAGGGTATTACAACTGAAGGTTCGATTCCTATGTGAAGTCATTCCTTAAAAGGCTAAACAAACATTTCATTTGTATTGCATGAAAGCAGATACAGATTAAACATTTCAAAGATAATCAGTTATTTGGGACAACAGGCAAAAATCTCTAGGTCTTCCCTATGATAACATAGGTCTTTCACAGGGCAACAGATCAGTGTACCTGTTTTATTTAAACACAAATACAAGTAGAAGGAGGGCACGTATTGCATGGTGCACTGGGTGTTATACACAACTAATGAATCATCGAGCCTTACATCAGAAACCGGGGATGTACTGTATGGTGACTAACATAATATAATAAAAAATCATTAAAAAAAAAAGAAGTAATAAAAGCTTTCTGAATTGGAAACTACTAATGAGGAGCTCTATAATGAGAGATCCCTCAGAAATACAGTAACAGAAAGGGGGATGGACTCATGCCACACCAAAATTGCTCATATCAAATGCCTTCATCTTTGTGAGCATTCAGAAAGTGTTCTCTCACTTAAATAGCCTTTTGTTCATAGAAACAGAACAAAAATGAGAAAATGTCCTTGGTTTCTCCTCTCTGTTAGCTGCTGATACGAAACAATTACTTTGGCGGCTGGAGAAAAGGAGAGGAATGTCCCTCTTGTTTCTGTAAACAGCTCGACACTAACAAAATCTCAGATCCTGCTTCTCAATCAATACCCAGCTCCCTGGTTAAAAAGAGTTGCGTCACACCCCCATTTCGTCTGGTTAATGATATCAATAAAGGTTATCTCTACACAGAACGAAAAGGTCACTAATCAAATTGCAGTGACTCATCACATTATTATTGCTTGGGAATGTGTTTCATTGATCGTTTAAGTAACCCTGCATAGAATCTCCTCCTTTTTGATGCATTGAGTACTGCAGGCGAGAATAACAATAAAATGTTGCCTCATAAGAGCCCTCACACTACAGTAGTTAGAAAAGCAGATCTCTTCGGTGGATCTCTTTATGATAGTGCCTCCAAAATAAAGTATGAGGAGGTACAAAGGAAAGAAAAGCTGGAGAAAAAAGAAAATTCGGCATAGAGACTTTTTGGTTGTTTAAGGAAAAAAACCGTCGATAAATTTTCCAAGAAACCATCCGTGTTAGTCAACTCCCACGGCGTTCTGCATGACACATGATGCACAATTCTACACTTTTCAAAAAAATTCGCAAATCTGTTTCCTCGTGGATCTTAAAATTTATTAGGAAAGACAGAAAATAAACACGTAGGAAATTAAGTGTGATATATACTCTGATACGAAAAATATAGGATGCCGACTTTTGGATTTTACATAGTAATAATGTAAACATCAATCCTGTTTATTGCTGCTTCTGCATTTTGTAAAGGCCTTTAGTGTGGTAGACTCTCGCTCTCTCGTGCCTGGTAAGAGAGCTTAAGTTTGTGATGGCTTAGATGGTCATGTATTAATGTATCATAGACTCCTGCCAATTTGGACCGTCACCCATCAGCGGTATTTCAGGACGGCAAAAGAGAAGTATTTAACACACGTTTTCACTTTAAAATAAATAAATAAATGAACAAACAAACCAAAAGTAAATGACTAAATAATCCTGGCTCCTCCCTCTGCCCCTTGAAGACTCTGGGCTCCTCTCTGTTCTTCCTGGTTGGTTGGTAGTTAGATATTGACCTCTCATCCGAGCCTCTTCCTCAGCTCCCACTCCCTTACCTCTTGTTGGGGGTGGGTGTACCCTGCTTAAGGGGCTCAGTTATTCCTGTGGCACTTGGATGGATTTAATGGTTTTTCTGTAAGTTGCCAAACTAATAGGTTTTATCACCTGGGAAGTACAAGAAACAGCTGTTTATGTAAGTGCCCCAGGCACCACAGTTAATCATTCTTGCAAATAATATTACATGGGATGTAATTCTGGTCTGCTGCATGCAGTGTTTTTCCTAACATAAGAAAATAATGGTTTGACCCCACAACAGAATGTCAGTGATTTATCACAAATGAGTACTATACTGCAGACTTGTTCAGAGCTCTAAGTACACCAAATCATTCCACTTGGAATATTGGCTTCCTGCAACTATAAAATACCAGAATTTAGCAGTGGTTATATATTCTAAATACTGATAGAATATCTGCAAAATAGATACTTCAAAAATATTTTATTTTATTTTTTTAAGCTTTTATTTATTTTTTTTGAGAGAGAGAATGAGAATGAGAGAGAGAGTGCTTGAGTGGGGTGAGGGGCAGAGGGAGAGGCAGACTCCCCACTGAGCAGGGACCCCCCCCCCCCCCAGGCAGGGCTCCATCCTGGGACTGCGGGATCACGACCTGAGCTGAAGGCAGATGCTTAACCTACTGAGCTACCCAGGCACCCCCAAAATATTTTATTTTGGATATTAGTAGGAAAATCAGCCATCCAAAGGAAGATTTACACTATTATGTCACTAAATTTTAAACATATATTTGAAAAAAAAAATCTTCAATACTCCAAGCTTTATACCATGTCATCTTGGTTTATCTCTTAAAAAAAAAAAAAAAAAAAGCATTTTTGAATTTGCTGATCTTCACAGTGACACTAATTAAACCAATGATATGAAGTCAATCTCTATTTTAGGCACAGAGAAATTCTTTGACTAAGCGTAATAGGAAATTGGTTCCCTCTCCTTTGGTGGGCCCGCTGTTGGCGGAGCTCCTGGCTCTAAAGAAAGCAGTAGAGCCTAAGTGGTAAAGTGTAGGCTTTGGGGTCAGACAGAGCTGAAGAGATCCCAGCTTGTTTAGTCACAGGTTACATGGCACTTGGCTTTTTTTTTTTTTTTTTACCTTTTGACTCCCCTGACTTCTCTAATTTGTAAAATAAACATAATAATCTATCCCACAGATTTGTTTGCAGGAATAATTCAGATAAAATTTGCAAAGGACTTAGCATTGTTATCTTTACAAAAACCATAGCTTTATTAATAATAATATTTGCTAGTATAAATCCAGCCCGGTACAGAGAAGGTTGACAAAAGTAGAAGGCTGGCAGAGGGCATCACATTTTCTCCTTCAGATGCTTCTTTCCACCACCTTCTCTTCCTTCCTTCTCCTTCTCATACAAAGAGTACCATGATTTTCTGGACATCAGACAAATGCTCAGAGTCAAATATGAATGCATAAATGTAACTACATATGATAGTTTTTATATAAAAATAGGCGCAGACTTCATAATGATATTGGTATTGCTCTATGCCGTAACATGGTATTTGACACTACTTTGAGCAAATTATCCTTTCTTAAATGGTGTTCTCTATTCACCCATAACCAGATGACATTTCAAATGGGAAACCGAACTAAACAGAATACTGAAAGATGTGTCCACTGATGGGGTGTATTTATATTCACTAGCAATGCAATTTTACCATGGCCACTGGCCAATTGGCTCAGTTCTTGCGAAGACAATATAAAGGCTCTGAGACATAAACAGGAACTCTGGGGAAGAAACAAAATAGCACTGTTGATCATAATACAGCCGTTGCTATGGACTCAGTCTTTCCTCTCGCTACAAACACCTTAAATTCATTTGACGGGTCACTGAAAGTTATGCTCTTCCGAGAAAAAGAAGAGCCAGCATCCGGCAGGTTCAAACCTCTGCCGTACCAGTGCAAGAGGCCATCTTTGCTGCCTGCTTCGGTGGGTCCCCTCTGCTGCTGACACTCTCACCTTTAGTATTTCTCCCACACGGAACTCATGCCATCTCCGTGAGCCATATTTTTTTACCTAATCTGAAATTCTTACCCATTTCTCACGCCGGATGCATTCTTCATGTGACCCATGCATGGGGACCACATTGTTTTCTCTTCCTTTAAAACTACTCTTTCTCAGTCTACTCAGGTTTCCAAATATAATTTCTCTTGGTTTCCTTTTAACTCCTTTCTCTCAGTTTTATCTTTCCCCTTCTCTTGATTGCAACTTCCAGCTTGGAGGAACAGAAAAGAGAATTCACTCATATAAACCAAAGGCCAATAAAGATGGCATGCTCCCAGGGTGGGATGCAGGCGACTGCTGACGAGGTCTCGTGCTGATGAGATTGAAGAGGAGGACATTCTCAGCTACTCAGAGGTGCTGGTACATACTGAGACTAAAGAGGAATCATCATGAGGCTTGAAGAAATACCTCTAGGACTATCTTGGTGGCACTGATACTATTTGGGTGCATATTTCTTTCACTTTGCTAAAGCATGGAATAACAAGAGAGAATCAGATTAGGAAGAACTCCAGCTCTCTCCGAGCTGTTTGTGATCTGAAGCACTATTTGGGGAGGTAATTTCGGCTTCCACACCACTATGAAAGAATGAGAACTTATCCCTCCAAAAGTAATCAGACTAATGTTTTCCTCATTACCGTGTCTTCATTTTTCCTGTTGACACTGCAATGCCTACAGAGATCTCATTACTGTTGTTTTCATTTTTGTTTTAAATTATTGATAAGCCGTCGTAATACCGATCCATGACTGAATATAGGCAGAGTCAGGGAGCTGAGAAATATTTTTCAGAGAGCAACTGGAACATAAGATATGCATCTGTCCAAACCCGGAAAGCAGAAAATGTACATAAGACATAGTTGGGCTGTACAACTACTTGGGGCAAGTCCAATCTCTTCTGAGTATAATTTGTAAGAATCACTAATGTGATGGGTCTTGAACTCTTCCAAGCTCTGTCCCTCCTACTTGGCTTTGGGGACTTCTGTTCTTCCTGCATCTCATTACGAGAGCAATTATAGTCCAAACAATATCGTATGGCAATGATTCAATTGGCATCAAATCTTGCTCCAAAGGTAAGTGTCACAGGCATGTGGTCCTTTTCCCTGTTTTTCCTGTTTGGAAGCAGATTACTCAAATAGCAAGATGAAAATGTCATTCCTGTTGCCATACGGAGAGTTCAATGCTACAGTTAAAGAAAAACTCAAAGAGAAAATTCCAAGTTTCTTAGACCTACTTGTATGATCCCATTACAATATAAAAGTTATTTTATATGAGTAAAACATTTACGAATATGAAATATAAAAAAAACCTCATAGTTTGGTCAGTCATAAAATATTTTCAAAACTTTGATGTATAATACTACAGAGATTTTAGGTTAATTAGCTCATCAAGACTGCTGAATACTGTTTTATCAGTATTACTGAATATTAAAATATTGCAATCCTGAACCACTTAAATTTGACTTGACTTCAGTTATCCCAAGGTTTAAGTTTGTTCATTGTTATTTGGGATTAAAATCAGAAGTCTCCTCATTGAAATAATCTTGTGATAATTAATTTAACAAATAAACTGAATTAAACATATTAACATGTAATTAGTAAATGCACCCCCCCTTTTTTTCCCCAGAAGAAATGAAGAAGAAAAGTTTCTTTTCCTTTAGCCAAATGAAGCCCCAGGCCACAGCTATCTGTAGCAATAAAGAACTCTCATTTTCCTCTTATCTTTACTTCTTCATTGTCTCTATCTCTGAGTCAATTGCTGAGCCTTGACAATGGAGGTGAACTGTCTTTGGCCACATCCCAGCTGATCCATAACTGTAACACACAGTTTTGAAGACAAAGTTCCTTCCTCCTTCCAAGAATTGATAAAGCACATTTTAAAAGCTGCATGTTAGTAACCAACTTCTTCCCTCTTGAATGTCTGTCTCGCTTGTCCCTTTCTCCCACTGTCACTGCCACTGCCCCACTGCCCCACTGCCCACAGACTCGCTTCCTCGGATCTGGGCAAATTCATCTCCTTCCTAACACGCCTTTGCCTTCGTCTTTGCCCCAGCCTTGCAGACAGAGAAACTGTCCTCAAGTGCAATTCTGATCATGGCAGATACCTGCCCAAATGACTACAGAATGAAAGTCAAAGTTCTTAACATTCTGCATCAAGCCTGTTACAAGCTGGGTTCAACCTCTATGCCAATATCACAGCCATCAGTCTCTCTTTGCTAGCCAAGCAGGTGTAGATTAATTATTCTGTTCCTTTCTGCTAGAATGTTATTCCCAGTACTTTGTTTATAAAAATCCTGCCTGTATTTTGAGAACCTATCCAAATGCCATTGCCCGCATTAAATCATCCCTGATTCTTCTGGCAGAAAGTACTTTTCCCCCTTGTTTATATTCCCCTAACATTTGGTTATATCCTTTTCCTATAGTCCTTATTAAATTCTTCCTCCTAAAATTGTTAGTGTATAATAATCAACTGACCCTATGAGATTGTAATGCAAAGTGTCCGCAGATGACACATAAAGAAAAATTAAGTTTGGGATGAACATTTTCCCAATAATATTCAGGTTAAAAGCAACATTCTACACTGGTATTTTTTTTTTTTTGAAGTTTTCTTTTTAAGATTTTATTTATTTATTTGACAGAGAGAGACAACGAGAGAGGGGAACACAAGCAAGGGAAGTGGGAGAGGGAGAAGCAGGCTTCCTGCTAAGCAGGGAGCCCGAAGCGGGGCTCGATCCCAGGACCCTGGGATCATGACCTGAGTCAAAGGCAGACGCTTAACGGCTGAGCCCCCCAGGAGCCCCTCCACTGGTATGTTATATTTATCCTCATTGAACAGCTGATAGTGAAATTTGGAGACTGATGTGCAGTTTTTTCTCTTAGTGGTGAACTAAGTGGTACAGCTCATGCCATCCTGTGGGATACCTCGAGAGAAGTGTGTTAACAATAAAAAGGATAATAAAAATTTTTATATTCAAGCCTCACTAGCAAAATTATAGCAACTTCTGTGTCCTAATCCTCTCCTTTCCTCAGAAGAGTCCTGGGGTGCCTCATATATCATGTTCCCCGACAGCCTTCAATGTTCTCTTCCTCAGACTGTGGTCTCTGCGTTTCATGCTCGCTGCGGTGCTGATGACTCAAATCCCCTTTCCCTTTTGTCTCCTGCTTGTCCTTGCCACCTTCCACAACATGGTTCCCCCTCATGACATCACAAAAAGTTACTCCCCTTGTCAACCTGCTCACTTCCCTCCCTCCCATGTGCCACGTGCATTGAGACACTGGGCTTCCTGCTCACAGCATAGAACTGCCAAGCAAGATGTTCATGACCTTGCCCAAATGTCCTTAGGGGACTATACTAGAAGAGACTATAAGAGATACTCCTTCCTGCAAACACACCACCTGACTGGAGCAGGGGACTTGGGCTCTTTATCTGCTGGTGGGGAATACCTCCTCACCTGGATCCCGTATCTCCGTGTCACCCCAGCTTAGTAGACAGCCCTAGTCATTGTCCCTTATGTCTCACTCCTGGACGTGGGGCCTCGTCGCTCAACATCCACTCAGTTCGTGGCTTGATTCTCGACATGGACACAGAGAACAGACCCCTTGCGGGACCCACGCTCTCTGGGTGCACAGCTGTCCCCAGGAGCATAGCTGATGAATGTCTTGGAGGAGACAGATTTGTTCATTATACTAGCCCGGTTGTGTTTCTCTTTTATTCAAGTTTTTGTGAAAGTCATACTCCTATGAATAGGTGACCGGTGCCACAATATTTTTTAATAGAAATAACAATGAATTCATTTTTAAAAAATGGTTAGGCTTTTTTTCAAAGCAGAGAAATACAATCTAGCAAATGCCTCAAGAATTAGTTCCACTGACCCCTTGCTGCCCTCTAGTGAGTGTCTGGCGTATCCCCCTAGGGTTCCAATCGGGATGAAGTAAACCTGGAGGAGAGAGGTAGTCCCACCCAATGTGCTATCATTAATTCATTCCAGGCTCAGAAAGGTCATCTGGCCTCTAGAGAAGAGCTGGATTCTGGGAGCTTTGTGCTACTCTCTTCAGAAGACAAATAAACAACAAAACACACAAAAATGGAGCATAGTTAAGATTACTCAAGGCCCCAGTAATATCCTGAAATGAATTTACCCCTGCGTCGTCATTATAGACTTAGAGCCAGTTCAACTACTGAGGGATTTCTTCTATCCCAGTCTTGATTCAACCCCCACCCCCCCGCCCTGCCCCGGTCACCAAAGTGTCTGGAAACCATACCGCAATTCAGTAAACGGGTAGTGAATCCTGGAGGTCAGCAAAATACAGTCAACTGCGGAAAATAAAATGTCTTGCCATAGCAAGCAAGCAAATGAACAAAAGGTGGCGAAGGGGTTGGCACTATCTTAGGTATGATTTATGAGAATCTTTCTCTGCAAACAGTATGAAGACATTCTTGACTCAAAAGTTACTGAAGTCATCGAAAAGTTGCAAGTCACTGAAGACAGAAAAGATGCTAAGAAAAGAGCTTGTTCGGTACCTAGAAATATTTGTACAAGCCCCTCTCCTTCATTTTTACTGCAAAACTCTGATGCTTATAATTTTTGGAAATGAGGAACTGGGCTTTGTGAGTCATTTTCCAATGAATATAAGTGAATACTAGTTACGAATACCCAAAATTAGATAATAAAAAAAGTTTTGAAATTTCAACATTGTGAAGTCAGGCATAAAATGTTAGAATTTTTTTGTTTTTTGTTTTTTGATGTTCAGTTAGCCAGCATTTAGTATATCATTAGTTTCTGATGTACTGTTCAATGATTCATTAGTTGCACATAACACCCATGCTCATCAGAATACGTGCCCTCCTTAATACCTACCACCTGGTTAAAGTTTTAATTTTTAGAAGGTAAGTTAGGTGTGGATTATAATGTCCAATTCCTAAAAATACATCTTTTTCAGTTAAACATACAGACTAACTTAAAAACTTGCAATTATTTTGTATGGGACTTTTCGTTTAATCAGTTCATCTATTAACTTACTAAGAAACAATTTCATGGATATGGATGTATTGTATCATATGTTGGCTATTGTCACCTCAAACAGCATTGCATTCCTTAGTGTCTTATCTTCTGCTTGAAGGGGCTATGAACAATACTCCACTCAGTGCTAACCAGTCATAACTGATAGAGAATATTGGAAGCTTCCCAGAGCACTGGGTGTTCCCCCCTCCCATAGGTCAGCAGCTGAAGTAGTGATGACACATGAAGGAACATATTTATTTTCCCATTAAACTAAGGAAGAAAACATGCTACTCAATCGTTGAAGAATTAATGGTTATGGAACCAACATGTTGGTGTTATTATTTCATATGCTGTAACACTCAATACCACACAAGCTTTGGCGTGTCTAGGCTCTAATGTCTGACATCAGATACACTTAGAAATGCATTGCACTGAGATAAGGAATGGCCCTCTCCTGCACAATAAACTTTCACCCACTAAGTTTAAAGGCTCTTACACCAGGTAAGCAAGTTAGTTAGCATAAAGGGAGAATTGTCTCCATAAGTATGCTGAGATGGTAAACCAGAAAAGAGAAATGTTTTATTTTATGATTCTATTTTTAAAAGGTTTTAAAAGGTTTCCATTTAGATTATAGTCATTAAGATGTCAAAAAAATGATATGCTACAAATACCTATTTTTTGTTCAGTTTTCCATTCGTTATGATGCTATTAGTTTGAAAGAAGTCTGTACCATTATTTCTTACACTAGTGCAACTTAGAGCCACGATCTATATTCATCTTTTTTCTTTAAAGATTTTATTTTTTTATTTGACAGAGAGAGGGAAAGAGCATAGCAGGGGGAGAGGCAGGCAGAGGGAGAGGGAGAAGCAGGCTCCCCACTGAGCATGGAGCTCGATGCGGGACTCAATCCCAGGACCCTAAGATCATGACCTGAGCAGAAGGCAGACACCCAACTGACTGAGCCACCCAGGCGCCCCTTATTTTATGATTCTAAGAAAAATGCAAAACAATCTCACAGAAAAGTGCAGTGGGAGAATCACCTCCCAGTGTTTTTCTGCCCAAATCTATGTCACACATTCCTTTATTCATTCGTTCAGGACCTGTATAGTGTTCATGACTCAAAGACAGAGTCTTTGTCCTCAAAATCATACGGAACTTAAAATAGAGACAATCCATACCAAGGCCTTACAACTGCATAGCGTTTTATAGCTATAAACCTCCCTCATGAGAGGTACACAGAACAGGAATAATCACCTCAATTTCACAGACTTGTAAACAGAGGAACAAAAAATTAAGTCGCTTACTCAGTGTCACATGATTCACAAATGTTTGAGGCAGGACGAAATTCAGTCCTTCTGCTCTAAGTTCAGTGCCCCTTCCAGTATTTCTGGCTACTTTCAGTAGTTAGCAGACTTTAAAGCCTCTTACTAATTGCTCTTCCTCATCTTTCTAAATTCTCAAGAGTCAAACCTAGACATTACTTGCTCCTGAGAACTGGAAATTCAATGTCCACCCGACTATGAAGTATTAAATTTATTATTAACAGAATTTAGAGTGGGATGTTTAAAATTGTGTATATATATATATATATATATACACACACACATATATATACACACACATATATATATACAATTTATATATATACATATATGTGTATATATATATGTACACACACAATTATGCATATATATAATAGGCAACATACCATATATATATATATATATATATATATATATATATATATATATATATATATCTCCTTAGGGGACTTTTTCAATTTGAGCCTTTCCAGAGACTGTGATGGGAATCTAAATATCACCTAAGTTATTCTGATAAGGATAATACATAAGGAAACTCTGCTGTTTCAGATCGATGGAAGTTATAATTTAAAAGTTAAAATTAAGTGAAAGACATTGCTTAATAAGAAAGATATTGCTAAATAAGTACATTTCTAGGAAAACTATTGCTTGTTCAGAAGAATGATTGCTGATCTAAAATAAGCCAGAGAAGGGAACATTTCTCTTTTCAAAACCAATTTAAAAGACAAGTATTTGAGGAAGCCATCAGCTAGTACATAAAGGGTTATGTGTGGAACCCACAATTTGCTCTATTGAAATGTTGGCTTCCAAATATTATTCTGAAACGTACCTATTCAAAGGCTAGGATGACACCTGGACATTAAGAGAAAGGTTTCTTAGCTATTGAAGCAAAGGCAGGTCTTAGTACAATTTGGTATGTGCACGAGGCTTTGAAATGACGGCCCCATAAAGTGACTACCTTAGAACTTAGAACTCTAAGTATATATTTAAGCCCCCCTCAAACTACCTCGTTCAAGTCTTGTGGAAAATAGAGACATTTGTAATGGCACCAAGCCCACTAAGCCCATAAACTGGAAAAAAAGAAAAATAGAAAAACCAGACAAAATCCTACAACTATCAGAACATGTTCCTACAATTAGAACATCTCTATTCAATTCGAATCTGTGGTTTTTATTCATGTAACAAATACCCCATAAAGATGGGGCTTGATATGTGCTATATCCTTGAGAAAAAAAAAAAATCAGTGTTCTTCGTTTTATAAAGGGCTTTCTAATCAGTTTAACAATAGCTTGCTTCAAAAAGACACATTCTTTCTCCTCCACACCAGTGACAGGAAGTGTCAGAAGATACCTTATGCGTTCATTCCCTCGTCCTCTTATACCCACTTTTCCCAAATTAAACACCTACCAAATAACTGAAAAAGTTCAATCCCTAATCCTGAAAAGAATATTTTAATCTGCTGCCAAAATTGACACCGTCTTATCCACAGCAATACAAATCCTCTACAATCCCAAAACTCCGGTAGTGTTTTGTGGCAAGTATCTCTAGTGGCAGATCGATATTGAGAATCGTGAGTCAAAGTTAACAATTCTTTAGGGCTTCCTTGTGATATGTGAGGTGTCAGACATGGCACATACACAAGAAACACTAGTTTTAGTGAGAGGTATTAACCCCATTTTACAGAAAAGTGACACTCAGGGAAATGAAGCACGTTGCCTGCAGAATAAAGATACTGAGTGCCGGCGGAAGGTTTTAAACTTGGGCCTGTGTCCTTCCGATGCCCATGGTGCTCCCCTCCCCACTATTCCAAAACATGTAAGTACAGTGTCTCTCTTTTTTCATCTGTTAAAAAGTGATGGCCTTAATATTTAATACCAACTGACTACCACTGAATGAGAGTCCGGTCGGAATCGGGAACGGTATTTGAATTTCTTGAGTTAACAGAGAGAATAACCACTTCGGCAGTTCAACATACACACATGATGCTGACTTAGAATTATATGCCTCACGGGGTTGTGGTTGCTTTAGGGAAACATGCCCTGAGAGAAGACCGAGAAACGGGGGAGTCCTGCTTCTTGGTGGGCACAGAGTGTCTGGCAAGTGGTGGGGAGTCATGTGGAGAAAGGTGTGCTCACCCACTGAGTTCCTCAGTAACTGCACGCAGAGATTGGGCCTGAGTGAGAACTTAACCAGACCCTGCACTGGCAGACTTTGAGAGCGCTGTGTATACCGCCGAGCACCTGCTGAATGGCTGAAACAGCTCAGTGCCTGTCTCTGGGGTGGATGTGGTTTCCAGATACATGCTGATGCTTCTATGGCTATGCGGCCCGGAGAGTAACTCTCTCTTCCTTCCTCTGTCCCTGTAGTGTGGACATACAGACCACTGAGATGAAGGAGGTAGGAGGGGAAGGGGAGAGCTAGGAAAGAAGGAAGTTTTGATTTATTAATCTAGGAAGAGCCATAGGAATTATTTCATTTATTTTTTTAAGGTAGATATTATCTGTAGTCATTACCTGAATCAAGTTAGGAAGATTAAATGGTTTGCTCAATGTCATCCTAGAGCTAACCTGGAGTCCAGGTCTATTTTCTTCTCTCTGTTATTCAACTACGTAATTCCTACAACTGTAAAGGGACTCTGGCTTTGGCACTAGAAAGAATGGAAAGGCAGTCTCCTAGGAACTTTTGCGAATGGAAATGTGGGTCTAGTTAATAGGAAACAATGATTTTGTAGTGAAAACAATCATATGGTTTTCTCACATTATCCAGCAGAGCTTAGCATCCAAGGTATTTTCTCTCTGTTTCAACAGCTGTTAGAAATTAAAAACAAACAAACAATGTTGGGCGGAGAGCCTTGGAGAAGAATTCGACAATATCTATTAGGTTAAACCATAAAAAATTGCCAATACTTGACAGGTTTTGACCTATAAACCCCAGAATTTCTTATGGTCAACCTAATATGTAAATTTTATATACACATACAACATCTGAGTCAACAAGATATATTTATAAGACTTGCAGTTCTGTTTACAATAGCAAACACTGTAAACTACCTAAATATTAAGAACTGAATAAAAAACTTAATTATTTTGTATATGTATAATGAAATAGTATGCAGCTATCAAAAATAGTAAACTAAATCTATGTGTTCTGATATAAAAAGATGTCTAAAGTATACTATTAGGTGAAAAAATAAGATACAAAACAAAAACTATATCTAATAAATTCAAAGTAATTGTGTATATATGAATCATATTTATTTACAAATATACAGATATATGATATCTGTATATATCAATATCATATTTATTTACAATATCAATATCATACAGATATATCTGTATATATCATATCATATTTATTTACAAATATACAGATATATGATTTGCATCCACACATTTTTATATATAAGTCGAAGCAAAGAGACTAATAATTTGAAGTCAGTAACTCAGTTAAACACTTATTTTTATGTGTATTCTTTTGTAGCATTAGAATTTTTTTAGTCTTTGTATAATACTTTTAAAATGGTTATAAAAGTCAAAGACAACATGCTTTAAAACCACAACAAAACTATGTAGAAGGGAGAGGAAGTCTCTGAGACCTCTGTCCTGCAGTGAAATAGCGAAAAGGAAAATCTCTGATTGGAAGAAACAAGCATGGAGACAGAAAGGGATAAAAGGAGCCAAATGAAACTCTTGGGCTCTAGAAAGAGGGGGAGCCAGACCCATTTTGGGATTAAGTATGTCTGATGGGCCAAGGTAACAAGGTTGTTCTCAATCTCCTGGGTCCTTAACCCTCCCGCTGGAGCACCTTGTCCTGCCTCTAGAACCACAGATGCTGGATTAAAATTTAGGAATCTGATTTCATTGCCCAATTAAAGAGACGTCCCAGTCTTTCCATATGATGACCGTCTGATTTATTTTATTAAAAAAAAAGTAGTGCTTATCATTACCTGATACTTATACTGTAACCGATACTTTTTATTGGTTATGTACTTTTTCTTATTTTCTCCTACTCAAAACAAGTTCCAGAAGAGTTGACACTTTAGCTTGTTTAATACGGTCTCCCTTGGTCTAGAACAGGGCCAGGCACAGTACCCGGAGGGATCGATGGATGGGTGCGTGTCTACTTGCATATATGCATGGATGCATAGAAATGAGTGGGAACGCTAGCTATTGCTGCCAAGACCACAGACAGGAAGCTCCGACCTTATTGTTCTTTAAAAAGAACACTACATGCTACGGTTAAAACTATATTCGGGGGGAACAGTTTTCAAACAACAATGGAAATGAATGCATAGTTTGACAACCTGACAAGATTATATAAAAGTGAAACAGTCCTGAAAAATCTTTGGTGTGTGGTTTCCATGACTTCTATAGTAATTAGTAATATTTTTTCAAACACATAGTGAGTTAATCAGTTTTTACTTGCCACTTTTTTCTTTGGGCAAAGGATGGAGTGAGATTCTTCTGAGGCCATTAACAATGTTGTATAACAGAGTTGGCACAGGAAATGTTTTCTGAATTCCAAACAACTAACAAGCAACTATTTCTCTTCTTTTCTTTAAGATTTTATTTATTTATTTGACAGAGAGATAGCGAGAGAGGGAACACAAGCCAGGGGAGTGTGAGAGGGAGAAGCAGGCTTCCCGCCGAGCAGGGAGCCCGATGCGGGGTTCCATCCCAGGACCCTGGGATCATGACCTGAGTCGAAGGCAGACGCTTAACGGCTGAGCCACCCAGGCGCCCCCATAGGCAACTACTTCAATGAAAAGCTTGGTAAACCGAAGCCTCCTTATGCAGAAAGAATTAAAGGAATGCCTAAATTCGATGCTTAGAAAATGACATAAAGACAACACGTTAGGTCTATGTTTCTGCTATAAGTCTCTCACCTGATGGCCATAGCTGGTTAGCTACGATTGAGGATCTCACCCATGTTGGGCTAGAGTCCCATTTTCAGGAATTTGGATAGGAGCTAAGAAAAGGTATTTGGTGTCTCTGTGTGACTAGAGGTGTAACCACATCTGTAGAGCTCTGGGTGGTCATACGCTGCACATCGAAGGAGAGAAGGTCAGCCTGACGAGAGAGAGAGGAAGATGCAGGTGCGCCAGAACGTGCAAGAACAGGAGCAGAGAAAAGTATTGCCTGAGAGACTTTCAAGTTAAGCGTTTCTATTTATCCTGAGACTTAGTAGCAATTTTTCCTTGAGCTCTGAAAAATAGCCATTGATTTTTATAATATTGTATATACCCTCCCTTTAATTTAAAGGAATATGACTTGCATTCTGGTACTTTATAACTAACATCTTCCCGAAGGTAGAAGTTGAACCCTTAGTCTCCGCACAGCCTACATATGTTCATGAACAAATGTATACAAATACTTAACTCTGAAAACAGTAATATAATAGCAGCGACTACTATGCAGTTCTTAGATAGTTACCATTTAATTCCACACCTGAGGCACAGGGAGTTCTAGCAACCTGCCCAAGATCACAGGGCATGTGTGAGATTTGAACCCATTCTAATTTTGCTCTTGTACACCAGGAAACATTGCCTTTCTGCATCATATCTGGGGGATAACACATATTTCTTTCTCTACAGATTTTAATTTTCATGTAAGTCTTTTTTTCAAAGCTTTCAGATATTATGTCATATGACTACTAGTTTCTTACTGTCTCTCATATGCATTTACAATTAAAAAGATAACAATATTTCAGGGTGCCTGGGTAGCTCAGTTGGTTGAGTGTCTGACTTTTAATCTGGGCTCAGGTCATGATCTCAGGGCCGTGAGATGGAGCCCCATGTTGGGCTCTGAGCTGGGCGGGGGGTCTCGAGATTCTCTGTCTCGCTTTCTCTCTGCCCCTCTTCCCACTTCCGCATGCACTCTCTCTCTAAATAAAATATATTTTTTAAAAAAGATACCAACATTTCATTTAAACACCCAAATGTTTGGCCTTGCAGCTTGTTTTGATCCTATATTCTTTCTATTATTTAGTTTTCATTATCGGGGACAACTGAGTTTAATCTAATGCTTCCTCTATGACAAATAAAAAATATGACCATAAAGCAGCTTCACTGTTTTTAATCGTAGACACTTTTCCCCGACTTTATATATTCCACCGTCCTTCTGGCATATCAGACTACTTTCTTAATTCCAGCGTGGCATCGGTATGTGAAAAGGAGATATGTATTGCTAACTGGACCACAGAATGAAAATGTTTCAAGAACTGTTGCTGACATCGTATATTCACAGAAACAACAAGGATCTTGTAGCTCTTCTGGAGTATCTGACTTCTATAGACAGTCATCATACACAGAGGTAGCAGGTGGCCCAGGTTGCTTACTGCTACAACACACATCAAAGCCAAAGGCACTCGAACTCTTGCATCTAAGTTAGGGCTCATTTAAAAACAACTAGCCACTTACACACTTGGAGACAGGTTGACCGTCTTTCAGGGGAACTGCAGAGGGCAGTATTGCTGTGTATTTTGTACATACTAAGAAACTATTTCCACACAGCCGAACAACTCAGGCTGGAACAAAGATAGGGCTGCTAGCTTAAGACTCTAATCAATTTTTTAATGATACTTAGCTTGTTACTCTTTTTTAAAGTCACTCAAAAATTTCACATTAGATCTACCCACCCACCCCCCCAAATCGTCTTCATTTATTTCACAACCTAATTTTTATCAAATCCCCTGTCTCAATGGTTGTATTTTTTTAAAAGATATTATTTATTTGAGAGAAAGAGAGACAGAGCATAAGCGGCGTGGAGGGGAAGAGTGAGAGTGAGAAGCAGACTCCCCGCTGAGTAGGGAGCTCCACGTGGGGCTCGATCCCAGGACCCTGAGATCATAACCTGAGCTGAAGGCAGATGCTTTATCGACTGAGCCACCCAGGAGCCCCTTAATGATTGCATTTTTTAAAAATTAAAAATTATTCTCTTTCAGACTCTAAACATAAATGATAGTTGTTCATTTGGGGGCTATTTCAATGTCATGTTGTAGGTTTTTTGTTTTGTGCTTAGTACTTCTTTTTGCTCAACAGAAGTTCAAGTAACATCCCCCAAGATACCTTTCAAACAAGATTTTTTAAAAAGCTATATGAGATGTTTTATACTGTGGAAATATTTTAATATTGTCACATTTTAAAGCATAACTGAAACCCAAACAATGCTAAGAGAAAAGAAAAGCAAAAAAATGAAAGAGCTTATATTAAAAAAGAGATTTGCTCCTGTTCCTCTAGGCATGTCTTTAAAAGTGGAAAACACATGTTTTTTATAATGTTGTTCATAATGATTTTAAGTGAAAGAAAGAAGTAGTTATTCTCAAGATGCATTGGTACTGACTGGCAATGGGGTCCAAGCCATGGTTTGGTCATATGCAAATAAGGACTCTGATGTCCTGTATTGAAACCACTCAAACAACCTTAGTGCCAATCCTATCCAGGCATGTTGCTTAGAGACCCACAGAAACATAAAATACAGCCCCTGCCCCCACCTATTTCAATGGTTAGAGTACGAGATAAATGTAAAACCAAAACAAACAAAACAATGAAATTATAAAAAAAGAAAAATAACAATCCAATACAAGAAATATAGCAAGACGATAATGTGCCCTCTGTGATTCAGTGGTTCAAGAATTAGTTATTGTGAGGTTCACTAGAAGAGGTGGCCCAAAGGATGGGTAAGTTTATAGAGAAATAAAAATGAGGTGTGCAAAACCTCATGGAGAATCAGCCGTGCACTAAAGTGGGAGGACAGCATATCACGATTTCAGTATATGAGTCCTCAAATGACCATTCTTGACCAAATAGCAGATTTCTAACCTAGTGTCTTCATTCCCAGAAATCAGGTCATAAAATCACCAGTGAGGGGATTTTCAATTCCTTAGCTTACCCTCTCTTTTCCACCTGAGAAAAAAACACAGTGGGATTGTCACCTACAGTTGCTACTTCTCGCTACTGCCCCCTTCCCCACCCCCAGGAAATCCGTCAATGCAGGAGAACAAAATAAAAAAGCAAAAAACTACTCTTGATTTTGATTAAGGTAAGGCAAACGCGCTCTTAACGTGGAATTACAGTTCTTTTGTTGACATGCCTGCTTTCTTCGTCTCCCAGACTGGTAGTCTCCAGGGAAAGGGACTGGGGTCTGGAATCTACTACCCAACACCAAGGCGAGGGGCCAGGCAGCATTAGCGTAACCCACAGAACTTGAAATTAGACCTATTCCAGCCTCCAAACATTCGTCCAATCGATGGGGACTCTCCCTGCAATGGGCTCCTCTAATACTTTCTTTTGCACATAGAGCATTTTAAAGTCACACACCTACTTTGGGACTCTGCAGCCAATCAGATTATAAATATCTTCAGTTTATGTCATTAAATGTTTTATTCATTTTTCTACATCTTCCACACTGTGTAGTAAATAAGCAGCTACGTGATAAATACTTGTTGAATTTATAGGATTCTCCTCTTTTCACCTCTCCCAGGCACCAACTTACCCACATATCTAGCAATGAGAGCCCCTTTGAAAATAAAAGCGCCTTGCTTTAACCTCACATCTACATTTAACATTGTTAAGAATTAAGAATGGAGAGTATTGAGAATAGATTAAGGACCAGGAGGCTTTTGAAAACGGAGGGCGTATTTAGACTTGTCTGGCTGTGTAATGGAGCCTTGCATACGGTATTCAGTACCACCTGGCTAATTCCCTCTAATGACTGAAATACCTATTAAGAATTCACTGAAATAAGAGCTTAACAAAGGGCATTTACAGGGATACATTTATTTTTAGGACTCAAGAACCATTAAAAAAAAACAGCGTTATATAATGGAAAATATCCCTGAACTAATATGAAAGATGATTCAACACAGTTATGTCCCTTTTGTTACAAAATTGTTCTGGAATCCTATCAGTCAGAAATGTCATAGCTACAAGCAAGTGGGAGCTTTGCCTCTAACTACATATAGAGGGTTTCCTAGAATCTTGGTCAATCTGCTTCTCAGCCTCAGACAATCTCTGTCTCTCTCTCCTTAAATTGTGCAGTAGCATTTAATAACTGCAAAAGGTACATTCTCATTAAATTTTCACACAGAGTACTAATTTTTCCCTCTCATTTAGGAAATTCTATTCAGTCATTCAGTGATTTGGGCCTTATATCTTTCTCAACATATAGAGTAAAGATGTGACAGAGATTAAAAACAAAATTCTAAAAATTCATAGATTCAGGGACCACGGGATTTGAAGTCAAGCAAATAACCTTTCCAGAAAACACAAGCCAGGCTCTCTGCCTCTCTGGGGTTGAAGCTTAATGCCAAACATATTTGAATTGTGGTGTTACCAGTAAGGTGCTCTGGGGTCTTACAAAATGAAAGGCATTTTTCAAGTGGAAAATGGCTTCTATTTTTTTCTATGAATATTTGGAAAAGGCTGAATACATATATGGTAATCAAAGCAAACACAACAGAACCACTGGAAAAAGGCACATTTATGAATGTATGGTTTCCTTAAAAGAGTTACTTTAAAAAAACAAACAAACAAACAAACAAGATACTGAGGATGAGGATGAAATCAGTCACTGAGCGATGATTCAGTAACTCTTAGGGTCAGCCGTCACTAATCTTGGGATTCAAGAGCTAGCAAAAGCTCTAACATTTAAATAATCAAGCAGTTTTCAGCTTTGATGTCATATTGCTGTGTTGTGAGCTGTGTTGCAACCCAGTGGTGGCTAATGATAAAGTCATGGCATTTGTAAGAAATTTGCTTCTTTATAATCAAGGTTGAACGAAGGTTACTTCCACTGGAATGTCGAGGTGCTTCCTCGAATAAGAAAGCAAGGGGTGGGCTGGCAGCCATTGCACTCCGGTGCTAACTGCGCGGGTTCAGCTGGCCTGTGAGTCTTTGTGGAAAAAGGAGAAGAGACTGAGGGCTGCTACGCCAGCGCAAAATAATGTTTCTCTTCTTTGTGTGCTTGTGTCCCTGACTCTTTCAAATACTTGACTTGACGCCCCTTAGTCTTCCACTCCATTTCACCTCCGAAGTCCTAGACTTCTTTTAGTCTCCTAAATGTCTTCTTCATGATGGTGAAGGGTTCTAGCTTCCATCCAAATTTGTGATTTTTTTTTCCAGCCAGGTAACTACACACAGTCATTTAAGAACATGGTCTTCCTTTTGTTTTCAATTTCTTCCCAGTGAATCTGAATTTCAAAGACATCCATCATTGCTCTGAGATTCAGACTCTCTCACTTAAACTGAGATCCAGGGGACGTGATGACGCACTGAGGCTTTACAGAAGCCACAATTACTCAAGACTTTAGTCTCTTGGTCTCATGTAAACCATGAGGTTGACAACATTTTAAATAATTTAGGTGCCCCGAATAAAATTTCAAATATACTTGGCCGCAAAATACCTACATGCTAACAAGTTTAAACAATATGCAAAAGGTCACAAAAATGATTATTTGTTGTCCATAAACTACGTGTAAAACATCACTGAGATAAAACAAAAGTTCAGATGTCTTTGCTCCATCAGAAATGTATAAATTAGCTAGTGCTATAAAAAATATAACTTGAAAAAATAATAGAAAATAGATAAACACTAGATAACAGTAACCTGCTTTAGAGTCATACAAACAGGAAACTGAACCTTGTCACACGACTCAGTTTCCACATCTATAAATTGGACTAATCAAAGAATCTCCCCAATTGGTATTATCATGAAATTTACCTAACATTTAATTGTCTAGTGTAGAGAAGACATCACGGTAATTCAATATATATTTGTATTTCTACCTACATAGATTTGTGTGTCTACACACACACTTTTCATTCTCTTCTTTTCTCCTCCACTTACAGTAATTTGGTAATTGTGTTATTTGTTCAATTCAGAAATTCAGGTTGCCTGTTCCAGTAGTGAGCAAAATCAATCTCAAGCTTAGCTGGACAGGCAGGCAGCATTAATCAGTATTCCTTTTCTTTATTTTCTTCCTCCTTATACTCTCCTGGGCTCTCCCTCATTTTCTCCCAGTTTCCATGTTGCCCAACATGAGGGAGACACCATCACTGTCTCAGCTCAATGACTGCCTCTCTCTCTCAGGAGAAAGCAGACTTTTGGGTCAGCTGCCAGCTTCCGCCTCAAAAGTCGAGGACAATTGCCCACTCTGTGCCCTGGTGATCACGTCCTGCCAAATGGTGGCAGATGGCGTCTTCCTTGTCTTCCATGGCCAGTCCGCTCCACTCCACCCGCCTTTTCCACTCCCTCCCCCGCATGGCAAACAGAACTTAGACTTTTAAACGTGGTCATTTTTTCCATAATCCCCTTCAATGGAAAAGCGTTTTTAGAGTGCAGATTTTTTTATTTGGTTTTGGTCTTTGAATTACATAATCAAACCACGTGGAGTTGCGTCTGCCGCCGTTGTAACATTCAACTACCACATAAAAGATGAAGGAAAAGCACTTATCTGAAAAAGAAGTTATCTCCTTGGGACACTTCTATCCTATGCTCATGAAATGGTGCTGTAAATTTTAAAACTAGGCTCTAAAATGTCACTAGACATGAAACCAATTCAGTTTCCCTCTCAAGTTTTAGTCAGTTTCAATATTATTCAATATTATTGCCTTTCCTCCAATTGCAAGGGAAAAAAAAATAGCCCACATCTGGGTAACTGAGGCAGTTCTTGGCCACAACGCTGGCAACCACCTACCAGCTATTCGGCATTCCTGTCTCTGAGCCTTTCACATGCCTGACTGAACCAAACTGAATCTAAATATATACAAATTTAAAAAGTCATACTCAAAGAGCAAGAAGTTCAACACATTTAATGACATCACTTTCAAACTATTTGCATTCAGAGATATTCCTGAAAATGAAAACAAAAACCTGTGAATTTTCTAAACTCTCCCCTTTCTTTATTTGAATTCTTTAATAAGATGTCATCATAGACCTTTTGCAAGATGTCCCCATTTTTTTCTAACAAAACAACCCAGGCGCCATCTTCAATATATTTGTGATATTGTTTTCTATATTCTTGTGTGCCTAGAAGGACACAAATACCCATCAATCTAGTGTTGAAGGGACAAAAATCTCCTATCCGTGTCTTGTCTTCTCAGCTTCTTCTGAAAGAATAGCACAATGGTTATGTGAAAGGTACCCTGGTTCTTCCATTTTAGTAGATGGTGACCTTGGGCAAGTGACTTCACCTTGAAGCTTAGTTCTTCTGTAAAATTAAGATAATAGCAGCAACTACCTTATAGCACATTAAATAAAGATACAAGCATAATGAGCAGAATAAACACTTTCAAAAGTTAGTTGTTACTATTATTCTTTTAGGCATAGAGAATCTGTGTTTCTGGGATAGTGTAGGGCTGGTAAGGAGCACTTATAAGGTGGTATTGTATTTTAAAATATCTCTGAACAGAAGATAATGGTGGGTGAGGTAGGGGTCTGTTGCATAATAAACTAAGCCACGGGCTAAAAAATGAGACAGTTTTCTACTTATAAGAAGGAAATAGGGACAGAGGAGAGAAAGATGGTAAGAAAATACTCCTTCATATTTAATTGTTTGTTGAGTCTCAACTATGAGCTGAGCACACAGGATATAATGGTGAATAAAACAGGTAAAAAAGAAAAAAGTTAAACAAGTTATTAAATTCAGAATCTAAAGCCCTGTGGCAGATATGAACAAGATGACTAATAAAGAATATCTTATTGGAGGTAGAAACTTTTAATAAGAGGGCTCCTCTTTGGAGAAGGCATTGAAATTGAGATTTCAATGACAAGATACAGCCAAAAAAAAAAAAAAAATGGGGGCAAGGGCATTATAAGGAAGAAGTCTAATGGGCACACAAAAAATCTTACATCTGACAAATCTGGGGGCTCTCCGGAACAGCAAGGTGAGCCAGTGTGGCTGGGACGTGGTGAGCAAGGAGTGCAGGTGGGAAGGGGATCCTGCAGGGCTGTGAGGCTGCACATGGAGTCGGGGTGATGTGTTGTGTGACAGGAAGCCGTTGAAGGATTCAGACAGCCGGTGCCTTGGTTTAGCTTATTTTAAAATGATCTTTCTGGAATTTTGGAGGAAAATAGAGTCCAGAAATCCAGGAGAGATATTATATGGCCTAGACAAAAATGGGAACGTATTTATGGAGAGAAGAGGACAGAATGGAGATAGATTTTGGAAGCGTAATCAGCACCACTGGTTGACAGATTGGATAGTAAGGGAGAGGAATACAGGGGAGTGAAGGATCATTCCCTAAGGTATGGAAAGACCTGAGTTGTTCATTCAATTAAATGCATATTTGCAACCCAGAGAAGGAAATACTGGAAGAGGTCTGGAGAGATTCAACTTCTCAGGGCCCAGGGCACTGGGGGACAGGAGGGAAGGAGGCAGGGAAGAGCATAAGCAGTTCTCTTGGCCTGAAGCTAGAAAAAGGGCAGTGACCACATTAAGAAAAGCAGTCAACAGAGTAAGCCAGGTGAGGCATAGTCTCTAAATGCTCCTTTTATTTTCAAGGTTTTAATAACATGAAAAGGCAATCCATGGTGATCCCAGGCTAGAGCTCGGGCTTCCTCCCTGCGGCTAAAGTAGACAAGGCGGCAGAAAAGAGAATTATTGAAAATTAAAGAATGAGGCTTTTTAAGAAACATGCTTGATCTTGTGGGCTATCTGCAGCTGACTCAACGAAGAGGAGAAAACCTCATAACTTAAAAAATTAAAAAAAATAAAAAAATAAAGCAGTGCCAAGACAATCCAATGGGAAGTACTCTTTTCAACATATGGTGCTGGAATAATGGGATAGCCACATGCAAAAAAGTTGGACCTCTTCCTTACATCATACATAAAAAATTAACTCAAAATGAATCATATACCTAAACGTAAGAGCTTAACTTTTAAACTCTTCAAAGAAAACATGGGAATAAAATTTCAAGACCTTGGTTTAGGCAAAGTTCTCTTAGACATGACACACAGTGACCACAGGAAAAAAACAGACAAATTGGACTTCACCAAAATTAAAAAGTTTTGTGCTTCAATGACATGATCAAGAAAGTAAACAAACAAACAAACAAACAAACAAAAAATCCCACACGGAATGGTAGAAAACATTTGCAAAATATATCCAATATATTCCAATACGGAACTTGTGTCCAGACCTCATAAAGAACTCTTAAATCTCAACAACAAAAACAAATAAGTAAGTCCATTGAGAAATAGGCATAAGATTTGAACAGATATTTCTCCAAAGAAGATACATAAGTGACCAAAAGCACATGAAAAAATCTCAATATCATTAGCCATTAGGGAAATACAAATCAACACTGAGGTATCATTTCATCCCCACCAGGATGACTATGATAAAAAAGGTAGTAACAAGCGTCGGTGAGGATATGGAGAAGCTGAAACCCTCAAATATTGCTGATGGGAATGAGAAAGCATGCAGTCACTTTAGAAAACAGTCTGGCAGTTCCGCGAAATGTTAACCATGTAGTTACAGTATGACCTAGCAATTCCACTCCTAGGCATATACCCAAAAGAAATGAAAAAACATGTCCACACAAAATCTTGTACATGAATGCCCATAGCAGCATTATTCAAGATAGCCAGAAAGAGGGGAAAAATATGAAATGCCCACCAACAGAGGAGGAATAAATAAAAGTGGTATATTCATACAATGTATTATTATTCATCCATAAAAAAGAATGAATGCACCATTCATGTTACCACAGGGATGAATGTTGAAAAAGGGCTAAGTGAAAGACCGCATATCACATCATTCCATTTATATGAAAAGTCCAGAATGTGCACATCCACATAGAAAGTAGATTAACGGTTGTCTAACACTTGGGGATTGGGAGAAATGGGAAGTGAGTGCTAATAGCCATGAGATTTCTTTCTTGGGGTAATAAACGTGTTCTGAAATTGATTGTAGTGATGGTTGCATAACTTTATGAATATTTTCAAAACCACTGAATTGTACACTTCAAATGGATGAAGTATATGGTATGTGATTTTTATCTGAATAAGGCTGTTAAAAAATAAAATCAAACTATTTCTTGTAGAACAGTTAGGAAACCAGACGTTAAATAATGGTATGTTTGCCCACACTGAAGTTAATATCAAATAATATACTGCCTTTTAAGCAAGCCCTCAATTTTGTCACGTTACACTAATTTGCTCACTGTCAACGTAAATAGATATTCAAGAAATATTATCTTCCACAGTGAAATTTTCCCAGCAATAGAGAGTTGGCATAACAGTTTGGCACAACATCACGCTGTTGGATAAACACGATCTCTTCATTTTTCCTTTTTCCATATGGTATTTAAACTGCTTTTGGTCAGCTTCTTGAAGTAACTTCCCATCGAATTATTTACCATCGGATTTTTAATACGTTTATATACATGGCCTTCACAAATTACTGAAAAAAGGACTATTTTTTTCCCGTACCTGCACATCCTGCCTCCACACTGACGCGGAAGAGTACCATGGCCACTTCTGTATGTAGGCAGACTAGGAAAGGGAGGTTCCCTAATCCGCTGTCTCCTGGGACACACATAGAACCACTACAGTATTGGCCACTCAACAGGTGCGCCAGGTGAGGCCCACGGCCTCTACAGTAGATGGGTAAGAGATACGACCAAGAAACATCCCACTCAAATGCTGCTGTGTAGAGTAAGCATCCCACCAAAATCTAGCCCAAACATGCAGTATTAATTGAGCAAGAAAAAATTCAGAGGTCAAATATGGAAACGATTACCTATTAACACAATTATAAAAAGGAGAGAAAATGTTCATCATTAAAATATAATTATAGTTAACACAGATTCCATGTTCCAGAGATCTAATAAGATCTCATAAATATTTTTACCAGAGGACAGAATTTGAATTTCTCTGATCATTTTCTAATTCTCATCTTAAATTAGCTAACTTAGAAAAGTTGGATCTGAACTCTGTGTCACTCATTTACTGGGTTTGGGATCTTGGAAAGTTCCTTAAACTTTTGAACCTAACTTCCTCATGTAAAAAAAAAATATATTTAACTCATAAGAGTGGCAAGAATTAAGTCAAATAATTCATATGAAGGACCTAGGAATATAGTTAGCACATAGCAGTATAACAAAGTAGCTATTGTTAGGATTATTAAATTGTCATTACTACACTACCAAAACTGAGTGGACTAGGATAACAGCAGTCTTGCTACTTAAACTTGAAAAATCAAGGAAATTTAATGTTAATATAGTCAAAGAGAATATGAAGGATAGAACGACTACTCAGCTGAGAATATGGGAATTTATACAAGATTGGCCACAATACCCTTTCTGGGAGCCATATTCCTTCTCTATAAAATAACAAAATAATCTGTGAGGTTCCTTACTACTTCTATAAGATAAGAGGAAAAGATTTATTGATTTCCATTCTCTTTACAATATTTATATATATATACACATATACATATACATGTAACTACATATATATATGTGTGTGTATATATATATATATATATGTGTGTGTGTGTGTGTGTATATATATATATACACACACACACATACATATAGCCTTAATTTCAGACTCATGCAGATTTCTTTAAACATCAACTCATGTTTGGAACAGAGCAATGGAGAAAATAATTGCAAATCACACAAACATGAATGAACATATCTTTTAATGGACTTAAGTCTATAATCTTAGGAATAGAAAAAAGCTACCACCACCCATCCCTTGATTATTAAAAAACACCTTAAAACAGTCTGGAGTCTACATGAATGAACAAAACTTGTAAAGCCTCAAAAAGCAAAAGATTTTATGGGATCCAGATTCCAGATCTCTCAAACGTGGAAATAATGTGCTAGTTCCCATATTACAGTTCTGACCTCATCTAAAAATACAGACACTCACCTCTCACTGACGATTTTGGTCTTTGTAATTTTTACTTTGTGAGATGCTGTCTATATAATGTATGTGACAGGTACTGAGAAATGCCAAAAAGTTACTTCTTTATTTTTATTTTTATAAAATAGAAAATAATAACTTGAAAGTGAAACATATTTGCGTTCAAAGAGCCCTTTCGAAAGTACAGTATATTATTCATATTGTAAGGAGAAGTATGTATTTTAAATCTTGCTGAGATTCTAAGGAAAAAAATACATTTTCCCTCCTTTGATTTTGATTTTGCTGTTAAAGATAAAAATCTAATTTTATTAGGTGAATCTTTGGGTCCTATTTAAAAGTAACTTTCAATATTTATTTGGCCAAGGAATCCTAAAGATCCAAGTTTTGCTGAAAGAGTATGACTCTAATTGTTGATTGCTTCAGAGATATCCTGTGCTTGCTGGAGATCCAGCCCAACTTGGCAGACAATTTATTCACACGGGATCATTGCCGTATGCAACAGAAGCCAAGCCGTTAAGTATGAGCCATCTTCTTTCTTTTCACTGTGGACCTTTTATTCTGACCCTTTCAATATGGTTTCTTTACACTGGTGGTGGTTGTCAAGATTCTGTGCTCTTTCATATTTTGAAATAAGTAACCTGAAGGTGAATATGAATTGCAAATTCCATGGAAGCGAGAGGTGTAAAAGCTCCAAATTCAAATATTTGAAAAAGGGGACTCCCAATCATTTGGAGTAGCAAGGAGATGGTAATCTTGCATTTTGAAGGTGATAGCGTTTTCAGCCACTGTTCACACGCGGAGCCATTGTGCCTGGCTCCTTCTGTGTAATTACATCAATAACCAATAGAGGGAGCATACAACCCACCCGCCGCTTGCAGTCCCTACGCATGGCCAGTCATCACCAGCTGTTCCATCCTAGCATAATTTATGCTCTTGAGGTTTTGTGTTCCTGACAACTAATGAAGAGGCACCACTGGTTGCCAGCAAGTGCAGGAGAAGACACTCATTTCAAAGGAAGCAGAGATCAAATCCACTGGGGTTCACAGGTTAACAGCAATGGACTGAGCAGAATGGGTGAAATTTCATGTGAAGGTGCCAGTTCAGACTAACGGAGGAGAGGGGTCATTTGTAGCTCAGATCTGGACTTCTACCATTTAGAGAAGGGAGGGAATACAACTGTGTAAAATAAACCCATTTTGTTACACCAGCACACAGATCATTGCATTCTTTTTCCACTGAGTCCTTTTACATGATTTGATTTTCACATATCACATCAGCTATGGGAGAAAATGATGGAGAATCATGTTAACTAAGACTTGTCTTGGGTTCTTGCACATTAGAAATAATGAGGTGGTTCTTAAAGAGAGGTGAGTTGATGACAAATCAGATACACTGTGATGATAGACCACTGGGACTCATTTATATGGGTCGCCATGTGCACCTGCTGGCATTAGTTTGCAGACATTCACGTACACTGTCTCATCTGATAGGTGTGATGTTGATTTCACTGATGAGGAAATGGGTGCTTCAGGGATTAGAGAACCTGCCTAAGAGATATAACAGGATCAGGATCCCATCTGTCCACCTGCTAGTTCAGTAAGTGCTGGACCACTTCATAAATAGACTTGATTCATGTTTCTAGAGTGTCCAGTGGAACTCTACCTCTAACGGATGTTCAGTGGGATAATAAACCATACCTCCTCGAAAATGAAATCTTGGCATATAATATCTAGCTTAGAGCTGATTCTTACTAAATGTTTAATAAACTAAGTCAATCATTGAGTTTGAATTAGGTTATAGAATAAGTGTAACACTCAGGGCTCCTAATTTTCACCCCCAGAATCTACCCATTTCTAGATCACAAAAACTTCCCATGTCTCTCTCCCCCTCTTCTTTCTCATGCTTCTTTCTTTACTTCCTTTCACTTCCTTCCTTCCTTCCTTCCTTCCTTCCTTCCTTCCTTCCTTCCTTCCTTCCTTCCTTCCACAAATATTTATTAAGTGACAATGACACGTCAGGCAGTTTGCAATGTGCTAGAAATAATAGGATGAGCAAAAGCAGAGTTCTGGCTGTCATGGAACTTACA
Source organism: Ursus arctos (assembly GCF_023065955.2). Taxonomy (NCBI): domain Eukaryota; kingdom Metazoa; phylum Chordata; class Mammalia; order Carnivora; family Ursidae; genus Ursus; species Ursus arctos. The sequence continues at coordinate 66,750,691 of NW_026623111.1, read as the reverse complement.
TTCTTGTGAGAGAGACAGACATTATTTATAAAAGAAAAATGCAAAGAAGTATAGGTCATGGACCTTCAACAGTGGGGTAAGATATAGACTGGGAGGGAGAATCAAATGTAGGCCTCTTTGAAGAAGCAACACTTGAGATACTATCTGAGAAATGAGTAGGAGTTACCTTACGAATCTTGGAGTGATGGGAAGGAACCATTTAAAAAAGAAAGAACAACATATATAAAGATTCTATAGCTAAAGTGTGGCGCATTTGAAAAACTGAAAGAAGGCTAGTGTGGTTACAGTTTGGAAGCAAGGGGAGAAGGAAACGCACTGGAACACTGGATAGTCTATGTGGGACCTGCAGGCTGTGATAAGATTTTTTTTTTAAATAGGATATGACTTGGTTAAATTTGAATATCAAAAATACATTCCATATATGGGAACTCCCTGTACTTTCTGCACAATTTCTCCATAAACCTAAAACTGCTCTAAAAAATAGTCTCTTAAAAAAATATGTGTAGAACAGAGGGAGAGACAGAGTAGAGTCTGCGACAAGCTAGGAGAATACTACAGTTCTCCAGGACAAAGAGGACCAGGGACTGAAACCAAGAGACCTCCAGAGATTAAGGAGCTAAGGAGGAACAAGCAATTGACCGGAAGCCATGAGCAGTGAAGTAGGAAGGAAACCAAGAAAATGTGGTAACCTTGAAGCCCAATGAAATATCCAGAAAGAGCAGGTGATTATGTGCCAAATGATCTGATTGGGCAATTATTATGAGAACTGAAACAATCATTACATTTAGAAAAAGTAGAGGCCATCGATGACATAAATAAAGAAAAGTCTGGTGAGCCTGGGGGGTGCATAAGTAGATTGAGGCAAAGACAGGAATTGAAGATGGTGTAGTATGGAGTCTAGAACAGTTTTGTCACAAAAAGCAGCAAAACATACACGCCGATGGATAATGGAAAGAGTCTGGTTGAGTTTTTTTTTTTTTTAATCAGAGAATAACATGATTGCTCATATTTTTAAAACTTTAGTATGCATGAGATTAATTTACTTTTTTATATAAAAATGCCAGTTCCCAGGCTACTGCTTTAAGACTATGGGAACAATAAATACGGAAGACAAAACTACAAACAAGATGGAAACAGTACAATCAATAGGCTGTGGTTCTTGAAAAGTTTCCACTGAATGAAATTCTAAGACAGATGAAGGACAGGATTTAGGAAGGAAAAGAGATAGTTCCTCTACTACGATAGAGGGAGAGAGGACCAAACGGCAGGTGTAATTGTATATAGTTGGTCCATGAACAATGCGGGTTTGAACAGTGTGGGTTCAACTTACACATTAATTTTTTTTTCGATAAATACAGTACTGTAAATTTATTTTCTCTTCTTTCTGATTTTCTTAATAATATTTTCTTTTCTCTAGTTTATTATATTCCCATAACATACAAAATATGTGTTAATCACGTGTTTATGTTATTGGTAAAGCAAGTTTGGTCAAGCGTAGGCTATTAACAGTTAAGTTTCAGGGGGAGTCAAAAGTTATATGTGGAGTTTAGACTGCACGGGAGTCAGTGCCCCTGATCCCCATATTATTCAAAGGTCAACTGTATAGGATATCAGGAAATTGGGGTGATTTCCATAAAATTAAGCTGGCAATAGGTTATCTGTGGGAGAGAGTGGCTGATCAAAAATAAAATACAAAATAAATCAACTCTTCAGATGATAATTGATTTGCATCAGTTATAACCGTATCAGAATAAATAATTTCTTTCAAAGAACCCATTATGACACATCACAGCCCCTAGATTAGAGGCAAGTAACCCTAAGCACAGATCTATCATTATCTCCCCTGTGATTCCTGTAAGCAAGTGACACATCAGAAATAATGAGTCATGAGAAAGACAGTGTGATTGGTGCTGAAGGAATAAGCCCTGCACTATGTCAGGCCCCTGCACTAATTGTTTTCCAGGAGCTTTAATTGCCTGTCTGGGTACTCTTTGCTCCTCAACACCCTGAGTGACAAGTTGGTAATTCACTACAAGAGACTTGAACAACCGGATAAAATCTATCAAGCACTCCTTTTGGCTTCCTCCCTGTGACTAGACACATCACAGTAGTATTTAATGTGTTAGCACACCACTGTTAGAAAGGAACTTATTCCCAAATAAAAATTAGCCTGACTTAAAAAACAAAAGATAATAACAACACAGGGGAACATGTCTAGTCTATTTCTTTCACACCAAATATTAAAAAACAAACGCAGAAGGAAAATTAAGGAGAATTTTAAATTCAAGGACAACTTACAGGAAAGAGTAGCTGAATATAAAATATTTGTTCTTTCTCTGGACAGCCTCCATTTCTATTTCACTTGTCTCAGCTAATACTTTGGTTGCTATATCATTCAGGATTTCCAATATTTATGAGAGGATTAAGTAGAATTCTGTATTGTGGCTTGATATAAATACAGCAAGGTCTGTTTGCCCCATAAAAAGAGAAGTCTCTGGAAGAACAGCAATGTCTTGTCTTCTTTTTGACCTGATTATGGACTGAGTTGTATTCCCCCAAAATACATATGCTGAAGTCCCAGGTCCTAGTACCTTACAATCTGACCCTGTTTGGAGACAGGGTCTTAAAGAGGCCATTAAGTTACAATGAAGTCCTGAGAGAAGACCCTAATCCAAACTGACTACTGCCCTTATAGGAGAAGGAAGTTTAAGACACAGAGGGATGCAGAGGGCAGACCCTGAGAAGATACACGGAGAACGCAGCCAACTTTAAGGCAAAGGATGATGCTTCAGAAGAAACCTACTCCTGCCAAAGCCTTGATCTTGGACTTCTGACATCCACGACTGTAAGAAAATAAATTTCTGTTGCTTAAGCCACCCAGTCTGCGGTACTTTGTTAGATAGTCCTGGAAAACTAAAAAGCACTTTTTCTACCCACCCCTCTTTCTTATCATAGGCACGGAATGCTATTTTAAAAGCATGCTGGTCAAGTAGGAGTTCATGGGAAACCCTTTTGTATGGGGTCAGAGGATCCTTAAAGCAATGCCACTGCATAATAACTGTCTAGTGACTGCCCTCTAAAGTTGGTGAGGGCTATTAGACTCAGCTGGTTGATGCACTTTGAATGAATATAAAAGTTCAAATTTAGGTTTATTACTCTGATGTTTGAAATATAAGCATTTGATTAGCGCTGAGTGGTATATTTTCACAAAATTAGCTGAACGCACGTGTAAGGACAGCCTGGTGTCTGAATGCTGTCAAGTTCCCTAAGAACCGGGGCTCCTTCAAATTGGTGCTGGAAAGGAAATGGCCAAATGGCTAGCTCTCCAGGACAGCCTGGATCAGTAGGACACACACATGAATCACACTGTGCGTCCCTGGCTCATCCCCCCTTCCTACTCCAGTAGTACCCCTTTCTGGTCGCAGAGCTTCCTTCATGCTTTGCCAGTATTTCTTCAGCCTGAAATTCTTAACCCCATCGTCATCTAATCAAAATCCTGCAGTTTCTTTAAATTCCAGCTGCAGACTCACTGCCTACGGGAAGACTTCCTTGATTACTCTAGTCCACATTGACTTGTCGCTTCCTACATTTCTGCTGCATTTAGGATCCCATCTGAGACAATTCAGTATCCAAGCCAGATCTTACTTGTGGCCCTCTGCAGACAATTGTTCCAAAACACTGCTCCTTTTTAGTGAACCTCACTCAGACCAGGCAGAGGGCAAAGTGTTCTTCACTCTTAGCTCCTCCCATCATCACCACAACCTCATGAGGGAGCATTCTTTTATCGCATTTCCTGCGAGCAAACTGGTTTAGAGAGCCTAAGCAGCCAGCTCCAGAGGCGGAGCTGGAGACTAATCCGGGTTGTGCCTGAGCTGGGAACTGATTCTGGTTGTGTCTGACAGAGATGTCTACACCTCTATCCTCTTCCTACGCTGGCTTCCAGGATGGCCCCCACTGCTGTCCTTCTCACCATCACTTCCCAGCCCTCCCGTCTTCAGTATCCCTCTTCCTAGATAACTGTGAAACAGGACAGTTTCTACACATTCTCTATTCCCATACACCGAAAGCAAATAGTTTGGTATTGAGCAAAACCATTAGCAAAGTGCCTGGAATGAACTGGGGTCTTATAACTCTTAGGTGGTTCTCCCGTTAAGTTGCCAGTTTTCTTATCTAGGGTGTAGGGATGTCAGCAGGTTGGACCATATATTTCTGCAGGATCCAGGACCTCTCAGGATTGCCATCTGGGCCTTTCTAGGCCTGATGTAATGGGGCTTGTAAAGAAGAACAATTTTTAAGAAAGGCAGCATTTGAATGAGGAGCAGGGCAAATAAAGAAAAGACAAAGATAACACTTGTTTCAAAGCCAGAAAGTCCAACAGGCCCAAGGGCGCATGCTTGGGCTGCAGAGGATTCTTGAGATTTCACTTTTTGAAACATTCAGAACCACTTTAGCTCAGTTTTCAATTAAGAAGAAGGAAAGGAGGGGGGAAGAGATGGAGGGAGAGGAGGACGGGGGCGGGGGGAGCAGGGAGAGGAGGAAGGGAGAGGAAGGGGAGAAGGAGGAGGGAGGAGGGAGAGAAGGAGTGAGAGGAGAGGAGAGGAAAGAGAAAGAAGAGAAGAGAGAAGAGAAGAGAAGAAAAAAGAAAAGAGAAAAGAAAAGCAAAGAGAAGAAAAGAAAAAAGAAAAGAAGACAAAAATGAAAAGCCTTCCGTGGTTCGCTGAGCGCGGGCACAGGCACAGCGATATGCCAGTGTTATCCTCGCTGCAAGCTTAGTTCCCACCCCTAATTAGCAGCTGTTGTGCGGCACATTGGTTGTCCTTCGGCTCCATTCCTTTTCCTTGAAGTCTGATTTCTCTTCCTCCTTCCCATATCATTTCTAACGTATCAGCTGTTCTGATAACTGGCCACCAACTCCCTCGGACACACTCAAAGAGCCTCTACTACAGAAGAACAACCAACCGCCTTGGAGAAGCTCTGTTTTCACAGTAACAGCCCCTGAGTCTTGTTTAGCACTTCACTATTCCCTTAGCATGCCTGGATTGCAAAGCCCTTTTCAATTATTGGATAAAAAAGACAGGTAAACACACATGGCCCGTGAATGCATAATTAAAACAATGCCACAAAGAAAAAATGAGGGAGAAAATCACATTTATGCCAGCAAGTAACTCGTTAATGAACAGCCGCTGACACCGAGGTACTAAAAGACGCTATTGGTTTTCGTGCTAATGAAGGACTGAAGGATGAGCCTAAGCAGACTGCGTTTTTAAAGAGTACAGTCTGTGAAATTCATGAATTTCTCTGGTCTCCAGTCTCCATCAGTGTAGAGAGAAAGCTCTGATCAAGTTCAATAATTCAGAGCTACAGGCTTTTAAAATTTTGATTCATCCAGTGCAATCATTCCATAGATAATAAAACCAAAGCCTAGTGTATTTATTAACTGAGCAGACACTTGCTGAGCATATCCTCGATGACAGCCACTCTGCTAGGCATGAGGGACAGAATTCAAGGGCTTCAACTCTAATGGGGAAGAAACAGAATACAGGCAATATACGAAATGTGAGTCCCCAGGGCATAGGAAGAAAATGCAGGGCGCACTGACTTTTAAACCTTTAATCTCATTTCTTCCTTTGTCCTCTTTATTTCTCTTAACTCTTAGATATTTGGTCTCTGTGGGATCTAGACAGGAACCTACCCATACTCTTATTCTTACTGGTATAAGAAAGCTGTAGCACGTGGTGGTTTGGTGGCCTCAGATGAGTGGGAAGCCTGGCTTGTGCAAAGATGTGGTCCATATATACAATGCAATATTAGTCAACCATCAGAAATGATGAATACCCACCATTTGCATCCGCATGGATGGAACTGGAGGGGATTATGTTAAGTGAAATAACTCAAGCAGAGAAAGACAATTATCAAAAGGTTTCACTTATATGTGGAACATGAGGAATAGCATGGAGGATGGTAGGAGAAGGAAGGGGGAAATGAAGAGGGGGAAATCAGAGGGGAAGACAAACCATGAGAGACTATGGACTCCGGGAAACAAACTGAGGGTTTCAGAGGGGAGAGGGTGGGGGGATGGGTTAGCCCGGTGGTGGGTATTAAGGAGGGCACATGTTGTAATGAGTATTGGGTGTTATATGCAATGAATCATGGAACACTACATCAAAAACTAAGGATGTACTGTATGGTGACTAACATAACATAATAAAAAAAAAGAAAGAAAAAGAAAGGAAAGGAAAGGAAAGGAAAGAAAAGAAAAGAAAAGAAAAGAAAAGAAAAGAAAAGGAAAAAAAGAAAAGAAAAGAAAAGTGAATGTGTACCACTGCTCATCAGGGAGGAGAACGGCATCAATCACAAGTGTGGTCACATCTTAAACAAGCCCTTGTATATAAAGCCTGGCATGCATTAGTACAGGGCCAGACTCCTACTTCAGTAAACCTTAGCTGTAAATATGACAGCAGTGTTTCTCATTGCTGATGTTAAAAAACCTGGTGGGTTAGGGGTAGAGAGATATTAATAAATGAGTAGTAAGAAAAATAAACTACCCCTCTGAGAAAACGAGCTCATTAGTTCACCCATAAACAAAGTGTCATTTTCTGTCAGAAACTTAAATTTTTAAGATGCTGGCGTACACTGTGAAACGGTGAGTTTAGAAGACACTTGGAGCTTATTTGATCTTACAAGGGACGCTTCCATTTCAGAATACTTATAGCTCCCTGAACTTGTATGGACTAAACAAAACATGGGTGGTGGTTGTTGTTGTTGCTGTTTTCATGCTAGGCATACCCAACCTCCCGTTAATGGTATTCACTTCTTAAAAAGTCACATAACAGAGTTTAGCTCTGAGCAGAATCTGGAGTTCTAAATGAGCTAAGACAGAGTTTAAATAGAGAATTTCAGTTTGGTCACTAAAAGTTTTTAGATTCATCATGATTGGGGAAAAAAAAAGGTAGTATTAAAAGACGAAGCTTCTAAATAAAACTGTTGGCAAACAACTCCCGAATCATGATTTTGAGGCTGTGGGTGATGCTACGGCCTGGGGAGACAGGCTGTCTCAGAGTTCTAATTCTGGCTCCGGTGGCACCAGTGGGGATTAGTGATTTATATTAGTATCTTCAGCCTCCTTTTCATAGGCTTGCTTTTTTTATCTAGCTACAGGGGTCTAAAAGCTCCAGCCCATGAACCAAATCTGGCCTACTATCTATTTTTTGTGTTTTTAAGTGGTTGGAAAAAATCGAAGGAAAAATAGTACTTCTTGATATTTGAAAGTTATATAGAATGCAAAACTTGGGTGTCCATTAATAAAGTTCTACTGGAACACAGTCAATACCTATTTGTTTATGCTGTAATGGCAGAGTTGAGTAGTTATAATAGAGAATATATGGCCTGCAAAACCTAAAATATCGATTCTCTGGTCCTTTCCAGAAAGTGTTCGCTGACCCTATTCTGGCATATAGAATGGATCCTAGAATTAAATGGGGATGGATGAACATGGGTACCAACCCTGGGAAAGAGCACTCCCCAACAGACACTCTTCCTAAGAGTGATCCAAAGATCACACTCCAAATGGTTTCACAAATGTGCCAAATGCCTTCCGGTTGACATGGCAGTCACCAGCATTGCAAGGGATTACCCACATTTTAAAATGCCCTTTGTATCCTGTTAATAGCCTCTTTCAAATGTATATTTTAAGGCATTTTAAGTAGGAAGGGAATTTTGAAGCAAAAATCCCACTTTTTTTAAAAGAAAAGAATACATAGTAGCAAAAACATGCTGATTTTGAATGCATTTATTTAATTCATGTTCAGAATTACTTGTGTATATAGAATTATGTTTTCATACCATAAACAACTCCTACTCACATTCTCGAAATGATTTCCACACATTAACTAAGAAAAAAAATAATACAAGCTTCAAGGCTGCCTACAGACTTAGGCAGACAAAAAAAAGAGATTGTCCTAGTTGCCTTTGGGTAGCAAATATAATTGCATGGATTTTAACTTACAGCGCTAACACAAAAGAGGGGGAAAGAAGTTAGGATAAAGAGAGTGGTAAAATTAAATGCCTTAGCAGCATATTTAACTAATGATCAAGAAGATGACCAACTTTTATGCCTTTTATGCTAGAACACTATTAAAATATCTCCGTATTTTCACAGAAAATAGACATCGAATACTGGCTTACATTTTTAAATACCAGCAAATTAATATAACCAAAGACTTTATTCATCCTAGGAGGAACTGCGAATACAGACATGGATGTTATATAAACTATCATTGCTGGTGTTCAAATAATTATCTCAAAACTCAAAAACTGGTCAAGCTTTTTTTCTTTCTCAGAGACACCCAGGACTATCTCTCAGAATAATCTATTCCTCAGAGGCCTTATTCTACAGTGCAGCTGCACTGACCATCTGAATAGGTTCCAGTTTTGGTAAGTTAAAAATTATACAGTCTCCAGACCCATGAAATAGTCTACCTACGAAGAGTTCTTTTGTAAATGCATGAAACAGGTCTGGAGAGTTACACAATCATAGAACCAGGAGAAAAAAAGAACTAGAGCAGGGAGATAAAGGTAAAAACTGATTAACCATATACAATGTGATTACAAATAGTAGAAAAAAATTTTTGTCACATTTATGCATGCATGTATATGGATGAAATAGATAGAGGCCTAGGAACATAGAGATAAATAGCTAAATATGGAGAAAAATGATAGATTGATAATTAGAAAATAACAAAGTCTCTGGACCCCAAATTTAAGCTATGGATCTTAATCTAGAGTCCACAATTGGGCTTCAGGGAATCTTTGAACCCCCCCCCCCATTATTTGCAATTTTGATAGGTATTTACATTTTTCTGACAAAAAGATGCAGTTATTGATTTGTCTAAGTACCCATGCTCCCTCACTTTTCACTTAGCTCATAAAATCCCTGAAATTTACAGAAGTGATATGCAATTGTCAGAGGGTACTGGAAATAATTAGCATAGTCACAGCTAACGGCAGGATAGATGACACCTTTTCTGAAGGCCTTAATTTCATTTCCAGGCAGATGAAAATCACTTCGGATTACCCTTCAAAATTTCTCCTTTTTTTTTTTTTTTCATTTCCATAGCTGTCTCTTCATCTCTCATCCCCCTTTCTTCTGTGTTTACCTCTTTTCTTCCCCTGGAGGAGGGAAGAGGCTAAGAAAACCTCCCAGTTCTGGTTATGATTGATTTGGGCACTGGGCCGAGATGGAGCTTTGAGGGTCTGGAATATTGGTAATTGCCCTTGACAATCATAATGAGTCCTCCCCTGGATAATACCTATGCAGGTCGGTGTACTGCTTCCCAACATATGAGTAATATTAAATGTGCTTGCTGGTGGCTAGACAGTGAGTGAAAACTTGGCGAGAGTGTGGAGGGAGTTCGTGAAGAAGCTGAGACAATTTAGCAAAGTGAGTTCCATAATGAAGAATGCTGAGTCCCAGCATGTTACAGTCTTCCGTAGGAAAAAATTACAGATACACATTCCTTCTTTGGTACAGTTAATCACATATAAGTAAGGCTATTGCAGGCAAGTGAGTTTTTCTCCCCAGTTTTTCATGACAGTATAGTTGTGACCTTAGAACATACAATCAAAAGAACTATAAGTGGGTACCTTTATCTAGTCCTATTTTTATGATAGCCTTCAACATATGAATAATTGAAATAAATGAAAATGCCCACTCTCACTTCCAGTGCCAAAACTCTTAATACAAATATATCTATTTCCATTAATAATAATAAAAAACTTACGTGCTCATATTTCAGAAATCAGGCTCCAGCCTCTAATATCTCATATTTTTAAGCCAGAACGTAATATATAACTTCATTTTGATTTTCTGGAACTTAACCTTTGTAAAGGTAAATAAGTCACACATACACACACACACACACACACACACACACCACACACACACATATGCATTCACTGGTAGTGTTAGCTATTTGACCTTGATCGAATTACTTCACTGGGCCTCGGTTTCTTTATCTGGAAATGGAGGTAACAGAGCTGGCCTCCTGGAGATGTGAGAAGGATCAAATTAATTGATACATGTGGAAAGCCAGGAACATTGCTTGGCATACAGAAAGCTAGATAGAAATAAAGCTATAGCTACTATCATGGATACGGTACTGCTCTGTCTAGATCCCAGAAGCTGGTATGTTGGGTGCTGATGACTCACAGAAGCCTTCATGGAAATTGCTCTCCATTGCAACAGGAAGCTGCTTCACCTGAGTGTATCTGTCTCCCCTTCCCCCTTCAACAACTGAACCAGCTGATGCCAAGAAACAAGGTCTGGTTCCTCAGTTTAGAGCAGTTCTAAGGGGCATCGCATTTGCAATGGTGTTGTGGGCCAGCTTCTTCTGCCTGATTCTGCTTTCCTTGCTTGTCACAGATGAAATATCTCCAGAGAGCATTCCCCAATACATGGTTTAAAAAATATCTATCATCTATCTATCATCTCCAGTATAATTAACATACACTGTTATATTAATTTCAAGTATGTGACGATTCAACAATTTTATACATGACCCAGTGCTCATCAAGATAAGTGCATTCTTAACCCCCTTCACCTATTTCACCCATTCCCCCATCCACCTCCCCTCTGGCAACCACTTTCTTCTCTGTATTTAAGAGTATGGTTTTTTTGTTTGTCTCTTTTTTTCTTTGTTCATTTGTTTGGTTTCTCAAATTCCACATATGAGGGGAATCATATGGTATTTGTCTTTCTCTGACTTGTTTCACTTAGCATTATACATTCTAGATCCACCCATGTTGTTACAAATGGCTATTTCATTATTTTTTATGGCTAATATATACATATATTTGTATATATATAAAATGACACTTGGGCTGCTTCCACATCTTGGCTATTCTAAACAATGCTGCAATAAACATAGGGGTGCATATATCTTTTTCAATCCCCAATACACCTTTCAACATCACTCTCCATCGAAGTGTGCTTCTCTAGAATCCAATCTAAGAGCACAGATAAATATAGATAAAAAGTTGTCTTGCCATTATCCTGGAATTGCTATTAAGATCAAAATCTGAAGAAAAAAACTGCTAAAAACCTTCATTCTAAGTTGAAAACCACAATGGAAGTCGTACCTAACCACATCCCTGCAAGGCTTAGAGAGAATGCATTTCCAAGAAGAAATCCAAACCCCATTTCCCTGCCTCTGACTATAACAAGAGGAAGAGTAGGACAGAGAAAGTGCCTCCTGGAGAAGAATTTTCAAGATAAACCCTAGTTTTTGAAGGGGAAGAAAAGAAATTTTCTCAGCCATCAGAACAAATTGGGAAAGCACAGGAGAGTTTCTGGTAAATTCTGAAGTGTGTTATAACTGTCACACCTTCTCCAAGTTGCGGACTCACATGAAGTTTGGCAAGCCATTCAATCTGTGGGGTCTGAAGCTCATGCTTCATGGAGAAAGGGGCAAGATGACAGCGTTGAGGGAGGCTGCAATAGTCAAAGAGCCTGTATTATCCCTCCTTGGCAGACCAGGGTACATGAGTTTCCTGGTAGATGAATGAGCACAAAGAAAGCGGCTGGCCTTGAGCCCTTCTGATGGTATCCCATCTAACAGGACCATGCCTAATGTGGAAAATTCTACCATGTGAAGCTGATTTCCCATTTTAGGGATGCTGAATAATCCACAAATGTACTCTATGAGCGAGTCAACCTTGGGAAAGGGATAAACCAGTCAGTGTTGAAGGGCTAACCCCAGCAATAGCTTTTGTGTAGGCACACTTGTACCTTCTTCCATCGTTCCCTTGGTGGCATTATCAGAAAGGAGGGCAGAGAAATAGGACTGAGGACGTGAAGAATTTCCCTCCACATCAGCCACTAGCGCTACAAAGAGGTCTTTGCTGCACCAAGGGGATGTAAAGATCTTACACAGCAGGAAATAAGACTTCATCATTGCCAAGTTGGGAGAAGCTATTGCCACCAGTAAAACCATTTCACAGGATTGCGAGTCCTCTGTAACCCTGGTAAACATGTACACTTCAGTAAGTATTTATTCAGCACCTTGCATTATACTGTACCAGGTGTTAGAGACACCATGATGAGAAGGAAGAGGTGGCTCCCGCCTCTTACGGAGTACCCACTTCCTTGTCTCCTTTTGCCTGCCTGTGTCTCTGAATCACTATGTCTTCTCCTTCTGACAGACTATTCTTCAAAGAAAGTTAAGACATCATCATCCATTAATTATTCTGTTTATTCTTTTTTTAAACAGCATTAAGGAAAATTTGCCCAGAACACATTTTGAGAAGCAAAGAGACTGACTGCATTTTCTTACTTCAAGTACTATACATTAAATCCTGCCAACATTCCTTTCTCAACCACATTTCCCAAAAGCTTAGCACTTGGCCATAAAATCACTCCAGTCTAAAATTTGGCATGCCTGACAGCAAAGTCTTCAAATTTGCCAATTTGGCTAAAATCTCCATTTTGAATAACGAGTAGAGGAATAGAAAAAAGCTGGAGTGAAATACTATCAATCATGGCATTATTTAGAGACAATTCATTTCATGGAATAATAGCAGGTTTAAAAGAAATTAACCCTAAATTGTGACAGATTTGTTTTCAGGTAGATTTTTTTTACAAAACTGTAAAACCTGCTTTGAAAAATAATATACAAATTTAATTAATATACGAAGATTTGAGACTTTCAATTCTATTGAAAAATCTTTTCGTATTATTTACACATGACTATTACTTAATTTCAGAGGACATTTCAGATTAAAACAAAACGAAAATGACAAAACAAAAACTCCTTTCTACACAGGATATATATATATATATATATATATATATATATATATATATTCCACATATATATATAAATTATAAAGAATTATATACTATAATATCCTATAATATAAAGAATTATAAAGATATATAGCACATATACTGATAAACTGTGTTTATATATATAGACACACACACACACTCACACAAAAATATGTGTGCATATACAGGTACTAGAATATTTGGCAGAGCTTTTGGGAGGCTTTGGTTAGTTTTGCTGGAAATAATTACAGGCATGTGAAATTAAAGGATTTAATCCTATCCATTGATATACCTTGGGCAGTTGGGCTTGAGGTATTTGTACATAAAGACAGAATCATGTTGGATCTGTAAACATCATTCATAGGATGGATTTTCAAAAGTGGTGATTGAGAGAATTCCACAGAGAAAGCCAATATAGAATCAATATGTGTTCTAAGGATCTTCTGCCAGGCAGGATTGCAGAAGCTTCTGTCCAAGGCACTGACCACATTGCTACAGTCCTTCCTGTTTCCCACACTTTCTGGAAAATGAAAACACTCTTGCAACTTACCAGAGTCCCCACAATTGGAATAATTAGAAAACACCATCTTATCATTCTCATATGCAAAGATAAATCACGTGTAGTTAGTAATCCTAATTTTGCAAAAATTGGTTAAAAATCATGTGATACAGATCTGCACATTTTCATACAAGTACAGAAGCATTTGTCTGGAAATTCCCTCTTAATGTGAGGTGCACAGAAATAAAGCCCCCATGACCACGAATAATGGCACAAACACTGCATTCTCAAGGTTGCCATAGTGTTTTCCCAACTCCCTCTTTAAAGAATCATTCGGCACAATTCTCTTGTCACTCCTTAAAATAATTCAGAACTATAAAACCTAATTTAGAAGCTACTACATATTGTATTAATGATTCGGGAAGCATCTTTTCAAATGAGCTATGAGCATAATATGTTTATTTCTGTAATTACTGCAGCAAACCTAAATTTCCTTGAAGAAATCTTTTTTTGAAAGGACAACCTTCAGATTTCACATCGCACAGTCTGAAATGTAGGCTTTGCTCATCCAAGGCCATTATGGCATATGCCCTGCACGTGAAACACGTAACCTAGAGCAGCAATCTTAGAGGGGAAGTTTTGAGACTTCCTGGGCTTGAAGACACAGTTCTCTCTAGAACAATCTTGACAATATCCATCTATGTTATATCAGAACACCTTCACCCAAAGATGAAATCTCTGCACATTCAATAGACAGAATGGAAAAGCAGACCTTTCGTATTATTGGAGATAAGGAGTCAAAGCCATCAGTTTAATACCATGTTCACTTAAAAGCCAATAGGCACTAATGTTGCAAATAAATAGGGAAAGAAATTTCCTCTAGTGATACTTCAAAGACTTTGCAACATCTGGAATTTGGTTCTATACAGGGTATTCCACTAAAAAGTAAGTATAAAAAGATTTTAATAAGGCAAACAAGATTCAGGTTTCTGACAATGTGCTCTCCCCGGGGGAAAACAAATAACACAATGCATCTGACTAACCTTTCTGCACTTCAGCTGCATTAATTAACATTTAGTCATGGATTCCATCATGAGCCAGATGAACTCAGTGCTACAGCTGTTTCCCGTGAGGGGAGGAAAATATGCTTCCACGTTTCAGATTCCCAGCATTTATAAATCCAGGGAAAATCGTTTTATTGATGACCTTCGTGCCAGCATTATTGATATGCATTACATATTAGTCACCCAAATAAATTCACACACCCTAGACTGTGATTAAATCAGTGTCAGTATCACATGAACTGGGTTAACCAGAGCCAATGCTGTGAAAACCACATTCCTAACACTTTTTCTTACATCAAGGTTTAAGGGAGGGCTAAAGAACTGATCAAAGAAGTAGATCATGGTCTTGAAAAAGAAGTTGTTGTTGAATGTATCAAACATCTAAGAAGCGATCAGGTACTCTGAGAAAGAAGGATGCAGATGACTAGAAAAAAATGAACAGATGTTGAAGAAATTTAACTGCAGGATCTCATGGCTTGGGAGAGATATCCTCAATGCTATAAGCCAAACATGTGGAAGTGGTTGGTTGGGAGAAAAGCTGAGGTACAGAACTGCAATGCTTGGTTAGTCACTGAATGGGGATTTTCGTTTTGTTTTTTTTAGAGCAAAGGCTCCTTTAAGATGCAATTTGTGAAGAAATATGACAGTGAATCAGCTGGGCAACGCATTCCACCTGTAACACCTGCCAAATTTCCTATCACAAGAGCACTGCAAAACTCATTTTGTCTCCATAGTCCCCTATAAATGTTGTGTCATGACCTCTGGTCAACTCTGGAGTCTCATGGACAAATGGACATCCAATAGTCAAGTGGCCAAGTGTGTACTGTGTGTGTGTATGTGTGTGTGCACATGCGATCATTTGTACTGGAGTACAAACCTGTGTAAATACTAACCAAATTTCAAATTAATGTTCTTAGCTACAACTCAAAGAGAATAAAGGTTGTGTGTCTTCACTTTTACCAACATGGAATGGCAATAACTTAATCAAACCAGAAAACTATCTTACCTGGAACTACTTCAAAAAGGAATTTTCCTGGACTCTCTTCATTGCAGGGATGCTCAAGGACTTTATTTCCAGGCAGAAAAATAGTACCCTGTGAACACAAATGCCCCAAACATCAACATCATCAGAAGGCAAATACTGAATATCATCATCACCATCATCGGTGAATATCCAAGTTGTATCTGTAACCCGGTATACAGTAATACACATCAGACTCATTTATATTCCCATCTAATCAAAAGTCATGTAACAGAATCATATTCATTCAACATTTAATAAGTATTTGTTGACCACCTAATGTGTGTAAGACACTGGATTAGGTGCTGAGTTCATTTTAAGCACCGATTTATTAAATGCATTCTGTGTGCCAAAATTTTTACTGAGCATTCTATCAACATCAGATTATTTGTTAGAATAGTCTTATAAGGTAGGTATTATTTTCCCCATTTTACAGCTGTGAAAACCAAAGCAGAGATATAAATAACTTAGCCAATGTTACCAGAGCCTTCTCTTAATTATTACTTCTCTTTTCTGCTAGATTTCTCTCTTCAGTGTGTTATTCCCATTAGTACTGAGACACACTTAAAATTTTATCCTATTAAAAGATATTACTTTGACTCCCCCTCCCCCTCCAGTTATCATCATTTTTTCCCTTGCCTAGTCAAGAGCTGGGCACATTGAATCTATTTCCTTACATGGACCCACTGCAGCCTGGTTTGTGCACCACAATTCTAACTGCATGATTTTCACAAGCTGCGTGCTTGAAAATTTTCAATCTTCAATAAATTATGACTTTCCAGGAACATTCAGCACTATTAACCACTCTTTCTTGAAACACCTTCTTTCCTTGGTTTCTAAGTTTTGTACAGGTTTTTTTTTCTTAGTTTTCTGTTGAGTCTCTTTTGCTGGCTCCAAGTGTCCTTTAAATATTAAAGTGTTTCAAAGATGTATCCAATGATTCCTTCTCTTCTGACTTTATTTTCTCTCAGAGCTATCTCATTCATGCCCATGACTTCAATAACCAACTATAAACCAGTGAACATCCGATTACTATTTCTAACTCAGGGCTCCCTGAGCTTCAGACCTTTATATCCAAGAACCTATTTGAATTTCCATCTGGATATCTCAAAAGCATCTTAAACTAAATGTAGTCAATTTAAATGCAATTATTTTTGGTCCTGTTTATGTATTCCCTAGCTTTGTGACTGCCGTCTTCTTCTAAACAGTTGCAAAAGCCAGAAATGTAGGAGTCATCATCTCTAGTATATCTCTACTACCACCACTCCCTAGTTCAAGTGAATGTTGTCTGCTGTCTGGTACGGTGTGTGTGTGTGTGTGTGTGTGTGTGTGTGTGTGTTAAGATTTTATTTAGAGAGACCACAAGCGGGGGGAGGGGCAGAGGGAGAAGCAGACTCCTGATGAGCAGGGAGCCCGACATGGGGCTCAATCCCAGGACCCCAAGATCATGACCTGAGCTGAAGGCAAACGCTTAACTGACTGAGCTACCCAGGCACCCTTGTGGTCTGGTATGTTTCAAATTCACTGAATTCTCCATAATACCCAAAAATCCTTCAATCCACTTTTTCCCTTAATGGGTCAAAGTATCTTTAGAAACAGAAATTTCACCCTGCAATTTTCTTGCTTAAAAATCTTCAAAGCCTTTCATTTGTCCTAGGATAAAGTTCTGGCCTATAAGCTCCTTTTTCTACTCTTTGCTTTTGATGTTTTCTATCACTTTCTATAATCAAGCTGGTAAATAAATAAATAGTATCATAAATTCTATTCAATAGTATCATACTCCCGTCTACCTTAGAACTACATTGTTTCCTGGATTATTTTATAACCACTAATTGAACATCCAAAATACACTTGCACAGCTTCCAGAAAATTTTCCTGCATTGATTGACCATTTTATGCAATTATGTTATTTGTAAAATTATTTGATTAATGTCTATCTCCATCATTAAACTGAAAGGGAGCAAGGATAATATGTGTTTTGCTCCCTAATTTACCGCCAATGCCTAGTATTTTGCCGGCCATAAGGTTAATGCTAAAAATTGTTGAGTAAGTACTGTGAGTGCAGTAAAGCCAAAATTCAAAACCAAGCATGCTGGATTTAAAAGCCTGTGTTACTGTGAACCATATTTTACCCTCCAGTTCTTCCAGTTTGAAGCAATATTTAGCTCAAGTAATATTGTACTCAATTTTCATCCTACCTGGTTTGGCACAGAAAATTATAGTCATCAACTTCGTCCACTTCTAGGCTCAGAGTGAGAAGGCATAACGCTCCCTAACTAACGCCCAAGGCCTTATAGGTTAGACGTCCCCCTCTCCGTCCCTGCTTACAAGATGAAGGGGTGGAGATTCTGCCTTTATTTTCCTCCTCCAGGAAGTAGACTTTCCTACTTCTTATCATATCTAGAGTCTCTGGCCTGTGGATCCCATTTTGTTTGCTGGTACTTTTCAATAATTTTTTTTTAAATTACTAAATACTTTGAAAATATTCATCATAATTAAGATCTTTTTTTCTCTACAGGTTGAATCTATAATGGTTTCCATAGAAAATGATAAAATCAGTTGCTTCAATTAAGAGTTTATTTTACTTAGTGAAATGATTTTGTGAAGTCATTAAATTTGTGGTTTAGCTGAGTGTTAGAACACAGCATCTCACCTTCTAGACAGATACAATATTCATTTATGCGTACATGCACGCTTGTATGCTTGTATGTGGGAATGTATGGCTCCTGTTTAGTTCTATGCCTTCAGGCTCTACTTAGGATCTTAAGCTGTACGTATATTGTATAAGTTTAATTTAAGCCATTCTCCTGCACAAATAATTCTCCTGCAAGAGCCATTCTCCTTCATGAAATCCCAAAACACCTCACTTGGTTATTAAAAGACAAAGTATGCTATCCTTTGTTGTCTTTTTCAAACATGTGAAATCGCTACTTCTGGCTGAAATTTTTATTTTCATTTTCAAATTTGACATCTTACAGATTTTATATTTTGTCTGTTTTCCAAATAAATTGTGATGTCAGCATAATAGTTTAAATATCAGTAGACAGTGGTTAGGGCAGGATATATTGTAATTGAAGAACATTTGCACTGGTTAATTCTTTAAGTCATTCAGTAAGTAAAATAAAGTTATTTAATTGAAACAGCTGACTTATCAGCTTGTATAGAAACCATATAGTGAAAGTCTATAACTGAGAGACGAGTCTTAATTGTTATAGTTATTTTCAAAGCATTCTGTAATTTTATATTGTTAGAAAATGCAGATAAATTTAAAAAATCTGTAATTTACCCACTGCCATAGATAATTAATATTAGCCATATTTGTATATATTTATGTATGTATGTGTATTAACATCTGTGACTTTTACAAAAAACAATCAAAATAAAGCCTAATTTATTATCTGCTTCCAAACTTAAAAATCATGTTATTGTTATTATGCCAATTTAATTACCAACATCATTTTTTAAAGCTAAATAGTATAGTGCTTGTTTGAATAGACATACTTTCACATCCTCTGTTGTAAAGCAATTACGGTTTTTTGTAAATGTTATTATAAAGAACATTTTCATGAATATCCGTGAAGCTAAATCTTTGAGCTCCTCCTTAACTTATTCTGTAGGACAAATCCCTAAGCGAGAAATCAGTAGTCAAAAAGTATGCACTGTTTATATGGGTTTGGTTAATTCTTTCCAGAGCTGCTCTAAATTAGCTAAGGAAACAAACAACTAATGAGCAAGTAAAATAAAAGTGCCCTATCTGACCGAGGAGTAGTTTATTGAGACACTACCATATGACAGATATTATTTCTAAAACTATTTCAGATGATGTGAAGTGCATGAAAGAAATAAACTCTTTACTCTCAGTATAAGAATAACATAATACGTGACTATACAAGAAATAAATACCTACGAGTATGTAGAAAAGCAAACAGATAAAATAAAAGTTTAAGAAGAGAGCGTCATTAGAGCAGTCTGATTAGTTAAGAAAGGTAATATGAAAAAAATGGCTTTTAAAGGAAGATTAGATTTTAAGATTTAGCGAGCTAGGGGTAATCTTCCAAAATGGAGGAGATCGCATCAGCAAAAGCAGTAATTAGGGCCATACACGCAGAGCACGTAAGAATAAGGGAATTTTCACATGGAGGAATAATTAGGAAGTAAAGACCGTCAGTGATGTTGAGGACACCCGTGGAAAGTCTAACCCGGGGCAGAGGCTGCTGCACTTGCCATCTGTAACAACCGAGAACACAAGCGGGCTCCAGAGCAAAGCAGATGGAGAGTTAGGAATACCAGCCTCTTAGAAGCTTGTTACCATGAAGCAATTAATTGGTCAGAGATGGCAACGTCAAGACTTACAAAAAGGTGCTGGCAGCAGAAATGGCATAAATATGCCCCAGAGATGCATTACTGGAGAGACAATTTTTGGAAATACAAAGGAAACTGGACAGAGTTAAAACAGTAGGGAATAACAAAGGATGAGTCCAAGATGACTTCAGTTTTTCTCTTCTGTAGATCTAGAAGGAAGGTGGTGCCTCTTATTTGAAATGGGGAATAAAGAAGAATTAAGCTCCAATAAGCCCATGTACTTGAGCCAAAACTCTGTGTTATTCTTTAATTTTCTGTTCAATCGTAGTTGGGCTGGATGCTCTCTGTTGGCTCCTCCCTCTGTCTTCTTTCCACCCATCACTCTATTCTGTACCTCAGGAGACTAATCTCTATAAATTTCATAAACCAGGCTCTCTTGACCTCTGACTTCAGGTTGGTTTTGAGAGGTCGTAGCACAAGGGAGACAGACTGCCCTCCTCCATGCTAGCCAGAAATTTGGCCCTATTTGCATTGGATACCTTAGTCCACATCTCCTAAATGTGCAGGCTTCTCCTGGTTCAAGTGGAGCCAACGGGCCCAGGATGTTTTCCCTATCTGTGGGTTTCTATGAACCATTCCAACACTTTATAAATGGTTTCCTTATCATACGGTCTACAATTACCCCTTTTAAAGTGGAGCCATCAATTTCTTGCTGGGATCTTGAGTGACAAAATAGGGTGCAAGTGCTCTGAGTTTTCTAAGAAATGGCATATGACCCCACAATGTTCAATATGCTTCACTGGAAATTTTGGAGGATCATGGAGAAGAGGCTTGAGTATAAGAAGGAGATGTAACGTTTTTGATGGAAGTTCAGTACATGTGGCAATAATTACATGTCAATAACTAATCAGCATAATCAGAATGGAATTATGCTTATTTTTACCCGTTATAGGAAATATCTTTTCCTTAAGAATCTTTAAAACTTCAAAATGAGGTAATATGTTAAACAAAATCTTTTATAGTTTGAGAGCTAAGAGTTGGCAAAAGAAACATAGTTCAAAACGATAATAGTGTCTCATTTTCAGCCTAAATTGCTATTAAAAAAGAAGCTCATCTCTAGTTACTATCAAATCACTGAGCCAAAACCACAAGATATTGGGTAAAAGCAAGATGATGTTGAAAATAAGCGTAGTAATCTTATTCTCTAGAACTTGGATTGAAAAAAAAAATGTATGCATGTGCAGTACCTTTGTTAGTTTCTATGAACACAATAAGAAGGATTTTTTTCAGTACTGACAACGATTATGAACATCACAAGGGACAAGGCAAAGCCTCAGCTTAACAATATGTATGTGTTTTTAATGCAACTAGACAGAGGTTGAAAAATGACATCAAGGGGAAATAATTATTACTCAACAGGTTTTTTTTAGCGTAACATAGATTGATTTGATTTTTTTTCCTTTGTAGCAAGTAATTTCATTAAGTCATTCAACAGATATTTATTCAACAACACTTGGCATATGACAGGCCCTCTCCTAGGCACAAAGGATATCATGGTGAGAAATTCCAATAATGTCTTTGCACTCCTGAATCTTAGGATCACTCAGCGAAGGTTGAAAATTGAAAAAAAAAAAGATATAAAATTGTACCCAGAAGCACTCTGGCCATATTAACAATCTACCAATGACAATGAAGTTTCTGGTTAGGTAAATCTGCTCTGCAGTTAATCTGCTTAGTTTCAGGTTCCCACTCTACCACCAATTAGCCATATGACTTCAGGCAAGACCGTTATCCTCCCTTTTCCTCAAGTTCTACATTCTTAAAATGGGATTAAAAATAGAACCTACTTCATAAAGTCACTCTGAGCTACTATGGGTACCTTGTAGAAAAATGCCTGATACATACTCTTTTTTTAGCTGCTTTTAATATAAAAAAAATCTTTCTATATCCCAGAAGCCTCAAAGATATTTTCGGCCCATATTTTGCAAATCCCCAGATAATGAGAGAGCTCCAGTAAAGGTTCAATGTATGTATCTGCTAGTATTATCCAATCGAGTAAACAGGGATGTAAACTAATTTAAAAAAACCTTTTAAGTCATTTTTTTACTATCGTTTGTAAGGCTAGACTAACCAAAACAAACCTCTAATTAACAATCATAATAGTAGATGACACAGCATAATGATATTGATAATGATGATTGCTGACATTTCTTACCTATTAGTTTGCTAAACCAATATGTACGCTATTTATATCAGTCATTTGCTCAATGACTTCGTGATGTAGGTATTTCTCATTTTATAGATGAAGAAATGAAGCTCAGGGAAGCAAAGGGCCTGACATAGTAAATCCCTAATACCTATTTGAACAAAAAAATGAATGAATAAATGAATACAAGCTGCTTGAAGGGCTTTCTCTTTGATTAGTGACCCAATTTATGTTTCTATTTCTAATCAATTACTGCTACTTAAAGCAGGTTGAAGAAGTTTTATAAAGAGTTCTTAAGTTTCTTTTTAGCCTCTGAAATTAGTTACACCAATTCCTGGAATGCCGCTGGGAGGGAAGTGAAGGGGAGACTTGCAAATCCATACATTTTAGAATCTACCAAAGTCATTTTGATGTGGAAACTCTTTGGGGAACACTGACCTAAGCATGGCTATAATTTGCCTTATAGAGAAAAGAATGCAGTATTCACAAAACTGGGCGCATTGTAGAATGTACTGTTTTCCCTCGAAGTAATAGATGTAATATTTCCAAACTATTATTTAAATTAACTGTGACAAACATAATAGCATGAGACTATTTTATAATTACTGAATAAACAGAAATAAATTCTCTATATAGATGTCTTATGTTGCTACTTTATATTAACTGCAGATTTAGCACTTGAGAAGCATTGTCATTCTGGGTTCATTTTCATTTAAAGCAGCATTTGCATAATATTATTACACATGTTCAGATCCTAGGAGACTAATTAATTGTGCATTAATGTGATGGAGAGAAATATGTAATATATTTTGATATAATTCTTTTAACCCTTTCTTCTCAGACACAAGGACCCAAGTGAACACCCCTCTGGACAGAAGTACATAAATCCAAAGGAGTCCTCCTGCATGAACATTCACCCTGGGGACGTGGCCATTACCGGTCTAGCTACATTTAGATCCCTCCTATTTGTCTACATGTTTTTGATGTATTGGCAAATGGAGAAATTCCTTCGCAACAGGAGGAAAACAGATAAAGAATATGGGGAAAGGAAGACATTATCATTCAAAATTCAAAATTCTATAATCACACTCTCAATATTGGTAGCGACCTTAGAAATGACCGTCCTCATGCTTATCAAGTACATGAATCCCTTTCCAATACCACGGTCATCCAGAGTTCAGCCGAAATATCTCACTAATTTTCTTATGGTGTTCCATGCCCTTTTTGAAAGACTATAATTGGAAGAAAAAAAATCCAAATGTTGACACAAAATCCATCCCCCAACAATTACTGCCTTTGGAGTAGAACCCCTTTTTCCATCTTGAGTCTTACAGCTAATATCTGCTGAGACTTACGTGCCAAGCCTCTGCTCTACATTGTAATCTTCTAAAAAAAAAACTCCATGTGGAGGTACAATTCTAACTGTCCATTTCACAGCAGGGATGTTGAGGCATAAATAGATTGAGTAGCATGCAGCTGGTGAAGTGCAGAGATGCAGCCTGACCCTGAAGTTCAAGCTCCACGTCCTTTATACGATCGAAAGCTACTATGCAAAGTATTAGTTCACTTGCTTGTTTTTTCATCAACTATATATGTAGTACATACCATGTGCTGAGAATGCTAAATGCTTAGGGAAAAAAGTGGAGATGTTTAATAGTGGTTATCTTTGACTATTCAGGTCATAGATGATTTTTATTTTGCTAAGTTTTTCCTATTTTTTAAATGATTTTAAAAACAGCACATTTAACTTGCATACCCAGAAAAAAAATACAAGTATATTTTTAAAACAAAGAAAAATGACAGCAGAAGGCAGGGTTGGATGGGGCATTTGGAATCTCAAGGTTAAATTTCTGCTTTGCAGTAAGGACTGTGGAAGACAGTTCAAGTCCACGTCTAAATATAGTATAGTACTCTGAATAATGGCCACCCAAAGATAGCAGGTCCTAATTCCTGGAACCTGTAAATGTAATCTTACCAGAAAAAAGGGTCTCTGTAGATGTAATTAAGTTAGGAATCCTGACAGAGAATTATCCTGGATTATCTGGGTGGGCCTTAAATCCAATCACAAATATCCTTATAAAACGCAGATATGGTGTGCCTGGGTGGTGCAGTCAGTTGAGCGTTGGACTCTTGATTTCTGCTCAGGTCCTGATCCCGGGGTCATGAGATCGAGCCCCACCTAGAGCTCCCTGCTCCGGGCTCAGGGTGGCGTGGGCTTGAGATTCTTACTGCCTCTCCCTCTGAACACCCTCCCCCTTCCTCAAATAAAGAAATATTGAAAAAAAAAAGTAGATATGATAATCATGCAGGGGCAGATGCGGAAACAGACGCAAAGACTGAAATGACAGAGTCACAAGCCAAGAAATGAGGACAGTCACCAGATGCTGGAAGAGTTTGCTCCTAGAGCCTCTGAAAGAAGACTGGCCCTGCCTACACACCTTGATTTCAAACTTTTTGATTCCAGAACTGTGAGAGAATAAATTTCTGTTGTTTTAAGCCATCAAATTTGTGGGGATTTGTTGTAGAAGTCTAAGGAAACGAATGTATTTGTATTTCAATGATCCCTTGTGAAGGGCCGTAAAAAGTTGAGGTAAAAGAAGTCCACTGCTAATTCTCAAGTGTCGGTAAGTGATGACTAGCTTTTAACGAGCCAGTGATTTTGGGGGCGAGTCCACAGTGTACAATGTACTGAAATTAGACGGTAGCCGAAGAAAATCCCTCCTTACCCCACCCTCTACTCTCAATACGAGGAACGGCTTAATGTCACCTTCACGTTTCTGGAGCCCCAGAACAGAATATCTGTGGCAAGGTTAAGAGTCTTTATTTGGAGAGGACTGAGTTTAATTGCTAACCCCTCTCAATTAATTACTGGTACCTTGACTTTGTATTTTATGTCCAACAACATATACCATTTATAACGTTTATTATTTCTCAACCAGAAAAAGAAATGTCAGCTGTTCGAAGGTGGCAAATGCCGAAGGTTTCAAGTGAGGTCTATGGCAGTAGGAGAAAAAGGAAAAAAGAATTCTTCTGGAGCTTATGTCTCATTATGAAACAGAAATATGAAGAGCAAAAATATAGCTATATAATATCTATTATGAGAAAATCTGGAACCCCTAAAAAAAGGGTCTAATAAGCCACTTTCAATGAACAAGAAAATTGATGATAATTAAAATAGTCCCATTTAACCTTTTATTTTAAATAACTAATAAACACTTTGTGTATTTAAAAATAAAGTGGAGGGTGCCTGAGTGGCTCAGTCAGTTAAGTGTCTGCCTTCAGCTCAGGTCATGATCCTGGGATCCTGGGATTGAGCGCTAAGAAGGGCTCCCTGCTCAGTGGGGAGCCTGCTTCTCTCTCTCCTTTTGCCTGCCCCACCCAGCTTGTGTACGTGCTCTCTCTCTTTCAAATAAATAAATAAAATCTTAAAAAAATAACCAAAAATAAAAATAAAGTGGAAAAAATGTGGTTCGACCATGCAAGAAACTGTAAAATAGGTAAACCTATGGTCCCAAAATAAATTGAAATGCTGAATACAAAGATTTTGCTAATTTTTTAAACATCCAAGTATAATTGTTCTATAGTTAAATAACTTTCCATATATTTAAATTTTAAAATTGGAAAGTTTAATTGGAAGAAAAATGTCTTTAGCAGGAAGAGGGCAACCTAGGACTTAATCACTTGCTTTTGACACAAATAAAAAAAATTATCTCCTTTGACTTATGGTACACCTACTTCTCTTGGCTTTCCTCTACTTCTTTGAACTACTGTCAATTATATTCAATACGATCCCTAAATTTGGTGCTGAAATTGCATATGCAGTGTAATATTTACTTGTGTAAAGATAATATGTTTTTGCAAAATTACAAAGGTTTGACAACATTTTCTATTGGTAAAGAAAGCAGCAGTCTCAGGGCACCTGGGTGGCTCAGTAGGTTATGATCTCAGGGTCCTGGGTTATGATCTCAGGGTCCTGGGATCAAGCCCTGCTGGGGGCTCCCTGCTCAGTGGGGAGTCTGCTTCTCCCTCTCCCCTGCCCATTCCCTTCCCCCTGTTCATGCTCTCTAACTCACTCTCATAATAAAATCTTATCCCCCCCCCAAAAAAAAAGCCACACTCTCATGGTAGGAGGTGGTAGGAGGGAAAAATAGTAAAATTCTTAAAGAAGGTACTTTGGTGATATTTATCACACTCAGAAAGATAAGAAATGACATATTTGCAAGGTTATTTGCATTACAAAGAGCAGAACTGGAAATGACTCAGGTGTTCATTAATGAAAATTTGATTTAATAAACTATGATATATCTGCCTAATGGAGCATTATGTAGCCATAAAAATAAAATAATTTATATCTATCAGAGAATTTGTACCTTAGCTCTCTACAGATATATATTATAGCTCTATACGTATACAGAGAAAATAATAATATATACATGTATATTATACAGAGAAAAACTATAGTTTGTTTAGAAATAAGCACTCAGAATGCTATATTTTAAGTGAGGAAGAGATGATACTAAGAACATAGATTTATGTTTGGCTTTATTCACATAGAAAAGTCATGGGAAGAATACACATGAAACTAATCAAAGTGGTTCGTTACCTCTAGGAAGTGTGTGTATTGTTCTGGGAAGAATACAGGCGAACTAGGATTTTTCAATGTAAGCGTTTAGTACAGTTTTGATTTTGAAACATATGGATGTTTTACCTATTCATAAATTAAATTTAAAATGAAAATAATATGCAAAAATAAAATGTAAATAATACTTAAAATGAAAATATAAACTATTAATACTTTTCTACCGTTGAGTTTTTTAATATCCCTTTTACTTTTTTCTCCAGAAGTTCTACATTACAAGAATATTACTTTTTTTAATATGAAAATAACCCTTTTGTGTAAAAAGCCGTTTTGAATTAATTCACTCATAGCATTAAAGATACAACTCGTGGGCTCTATATTATTCTGGGTATACTAAGGCAATTCGGAACTGAAAAACTGCAGCAAATATGAGCCTAGGCACATTTTTAAAAAGTTGGGGGGGGGATTTTGGTTCATATTTAAGTTTCTTTGATAATATGTATGCATGTGTGTGGGTAGGAATATTTTTTATTTTAAATTTAAATTTGGCTTTCCTTGGTGAATAGCTACTCTTCTTGCTTAGCAAGTCATATCAGAGGAAAATATCAGTGACTCAAGCCTTGGATTCCATAGTCTAGTAGTTTTAATCTCAGAAGTTCCATTGATTTTATAGTTGCTCTGACATGATAGCGCACATTACGTTTGTTCCTGGCTCCTGCCCCAAGCTACTCAAATGTCATTGACTTCTTTCTCTGCCTTAAAAACACTGAGTTGACTGCTATGGTTAAGAAGCAAAGTGTTTCAATTCTAAGTGTGCATTTTCACCCTGCCCTTGTCAGATCAACCAGACACGATTAACGGGATAATCCAATTAAAATCTAATTTACAACAGCTAAAATTAATACAACCATCTTCCCACTTCTAAAATACCGTAAGTAGATTTTGGGTTGTTGCTGTGGTTCTGGTTGCTATTTTAACATGCACCGATTTCCTACACGGAAGAAAGCACTGTAACAAACACAAGTGTCCGGTAAGGCCAGATATCATGACAGTGATATAATCATGCCGCATGAATTGTTACTGCATTTCTCCCCCGTGTCAGAAAATGTTTTGAGTGAAGCTATAGAAGCATAGAAAGTAGACAATACTCCTGCTCTCATGAAGCTTACATTTTAGTAAAGGAAGACATCCATATATCTGTCCATTTATAAATAAAATTTATAACATAAGGGAATAATCAGATAATGTAAAGTGCTGGGTTATAACTGAAATAGGGTGGTATGTTGGAAGGTGTCTGGGTGGCTGCGTTGGAATGACTGCTCAAAGAAGTCCTCTCTGAGCAGGTGACATTTTAGCTGTGGTCTAAATGCTAAGAAAAGTCCATCCATGTGAAGATAAAGGGGAGAATGGCGATGCTTGAGAGGAAGGCAGGGGTGCTCAAACCCTGCTTTATAAGCTAAGGTTAAGTGTTTGTATTTTTATTCTAAGTGCAATGAGAAGCCATTGAAGGGTTTTGAGCATAGTATCACCTGATTTTTATTTTTACTTTTTAATTTTAATTCAATATAGTGACCTACAGTGTTACATTAGTTTCAGGTGTACAATAGTGATTCAACACTTCCATGTATCACCCAGGGCTCATCATGACAAGTATACTCCTTAATCCTTATCACCTGTTTCACTGATCGGCATTTTTAAAAGAACACTTTGACTACTGAACAGAAAATATATTGTAGAGATACAAGAGAGGAAGCAGGAGTCTAGGCTAGTTCAGGATAAAAAAGATGGGTAGCCATGGAGAAAAAGAGCGGTGTTCTTATTTGGATTACGTTTCGGAGGTAAACAGGAGTTGGTAATGCGTTGGGTGTGGGGCTTAAGGAAAGAGAGGAAACCAGCCTAGAACTGTGTTAGCATTGGGGTGCTGGGTGATCTCACGTACTATGATGGGGGAGATGGGTAGGGAAGAAGCAGGATTTGGGGGAAAATCAGGAGTTTCGTATAGGCCACATTAAGTGTAAAGTGCCTATTCGATGTACAAGAAAATAAGTAGGAAGTTAGATATACGAGTCTCAAGTTCCAGAGACAGATTCAAGCTGGAGATTTACTTTTGAGAGTCCTCTGACTATAAATTGCATTTGAAATCACAAAATTCAGTGAGATAATCCAGGGAGAATGTGCAGCCTAGTTAAATTAGGAGACCAAGGGAAGAGCTCTAGAGCACCCCTAGATCTAGGGGGCCTACAGTGGAGAGGGGGTCAGAGGGAAGGCTGAGGAGGGGTCAGAGAAAAAGAAGGGGCAGGTGCACGAGGCTGAAAGCCCTGACAAGAAAGCATTACAAGAAATGGTCATCTGCGTTAAATGCTGTGGAACAGTCAAGTGAGAGCACAACTAGAACACTGACCAACAGACTTGGCCCAGAAGAAGATATTGGGCAATCTCAACGGAGCGGTAGAAAAGCAAGTCTTACTCCAGTGGGCTGAAGAAACAGTCTGCGACAGGAAGGTGGAGACGGTTATTACAGATAACTTCTCCAAAAGGTTTTGTGTAACAGGATCTGGCAAATGATTAGTAGCAGGATGAATGCAGGTACCAAGGTGTTTGTGTTTTGTCCTATTTTGTTTTAGGGGAGGATATAATAGAGTGTAGTTATTTGCTGCTGGCAATGATTCAGTAGAAATGGGAACAATAAACCCAGAACCATTTACTGAGAAGTCTATTCTTTCCCAACTGATCTTCCTATCTCTGCCAGCTCTATTATGAAGTTACTTTTCACATATGTGAGGATCTATGTTATTCTGTTCTATTGGTCAATTTGTCTATCCCTACATGAGTAATATACTATATTGCATGAATTATATACTATATTAACTATTCCAGCTTCATATTCGGTAAGGTAAGTCTTGTTTCATTCTCCTTCATCAGAAATGTCCTATCTATTCTTGGCCCTTTGCACTTCCATAAAAAGTTAGAACCTCCTTATCAACATCCCCCTCCAAAATGTCCTGTTAGGATATTTACTGGCACTGCATTGAGTCCATAGATCAATTCCCCTCTTAAAATATGAAACTTTTTATAATAGTAATGGAATCTTTACAGGATTAAGACTTCCAATCCATAAACATGTTACATCTCTCCATTAATATAGGTTTTTAAATGTCTTTCCACAAATAACTATCACGTGTATATTTTTGTATAGATATGTATATATACAATTTTCTAATTGTATATATGCTATGTTATATACACGGTGTATGTGTGTATGCACAAACACACAAACACACACACATATATATCTTGTATATTTTGATGCTTTTTAAAATGGCATTTAAAAGTATGTTTTTAACTGTTTACTGCTAGGGTATGAAAATATATATTGATTTTGTATGCATCAATCTTGTTAAACTCTTATCTGTAACGTATTTGAGGGTTTTCTAGGCACACACATTGTCTGTAAATAATGGCAGTTGTGTATCTTCTTCTCCAATCCTTAAACAATTTCTTTCTTTTATCTTAATGTTTGCTGACAAGGACCCACTAATAAAATGGTGAATTGAAGTAATGATAGCATATATTCTTAACTAAGTCCAGATATTAAGAAAAATGCTTTCAATGTGCCATCATTAACTGTGATGACGGCCAGAGGCTTTTGTTTCTTTAAAAAAAGATTGTATTTATTTTTTTGACAGAGAGAAAGAGAGAGAGCACAAGCAGGGGGAGCTACAGGCAGAGGGAGAAGCAGGCCCCCTGCTGAACAGGGAGCCGGATATGGGGCCCGACCCCAGGACTGTGGGATCATGACCTAAGCTGAAGGCAGACGCTTAACCAACCAACTGAGCCACCCAGGGGCGCCTGGTAGAGGTTTTTAGTAAGATACTCTTTATCGCTTAGTTTTCCAAGAATTGCTTTGTTTTGTTTTTCAATCTCATGAATAGAAGTTAAATTTTATTAAACATCTTTTGCATCTATAGAAATAATCAGATGTTTTCTCTCTCCTGTAACCCGTTATACTATTAATAATTAATTCTTCAATCTAAGTGAAGCGTAGCCAGTACTATATTTACACAGCCATTGCATTTCCCTCCTGAGCACACAGCGAGGTTTCATTTCCCGGTCACTGCCGTATCTAGGTGAGATGGTGCGGCTCAGTTCTGCCCGTAGTAAATGGGCGAAAGTGATGTACTTCGAAACTTGGCTCTAGCACATGCTGTGTGATCTCCTCTGTCACTTCCCATTTGTATGGTTGAAAAAAGGTGCCCTTAAACTGCAAAGCTACAAATGATAAGTGCTTAATTCTAGACATAAAGTGAGTGGTGTGTGTGCACACACACATGTGTATGCATGTATATATAGACGTGTGTGTGTGTGTGTGTGTGTGTGTGTGTGTGTGTGTGTGAATCAGTCTCCAGGAATATTCTTTCTACAAATGCTTGGAGAACACCACCATCTAATGAGAACTTTCAAACCTTCAGGAAACCCTAATATCAGAATGGGTACTACTTGTATTTTTCTAATGATGACAATTCATTCCTAAGAAAGGAAGCAGAGTAGTGCCACCGAAAGAACCTGAGCCCCTAGTAAGCTATGGTCTCTAAAGCCCTCAAGAACAGAGATGTCTTTTATTTCCTCTCCATCCCCAGTAGCTAAGAAGGTACCAGGCATATAAAAGATACAGACAAAAGTTGAGTGAAGCCACCTAATTTTTAGTGAGTTTCATCATTTATAAAATAGGGATAATTATAATATAGTACATACTTGAACTAACACAGAGGATCATTTGGAGCTTAAAATCAAATAAGGTATGCAGAATTTGTAAACTGTTAAACATTATAAAAAAGACAATATTTTCCCTTTTATTCTCACAAGATAACACACATTGTCTAATGATTATAGATATTGAAGGATAAAATTGGGTTTTTTAGATGAATTGAGCACCCCGTTATCAGAAGAATTCAAACATGACTTGAGACCTCACTTGGTGAGGTTGTTAGAAAGAGGATTCCAGTATTGTGTGACCCCTGACCTCCCAAGCTTTAGCCTCTTTTCCAACATAAACGCACCATGATATAAGGGTTGGGAAAGAGAGGAAAATATGCGTTCATTAGGATTATTTTAAGTAGAGAAAGACAGTAAAGTAACAGCACAGGCTTGAGATTCTGATGAACTGCTTTTATTTTTTAATTATTTTAACAAGCTGGTTATAAACTCTAACTTCTACATCCTAGATATACGACTTTGAGAAAACTATTATAAATATTTGCATCTGTTTCCTCATTAGTTAAATGGAGCTAAAAAAAGAGCCTTCCATAGAAGGTTGTTTAGAGTTTTAAACAAGCTAATACAAGTGCAGTGGTTAGCGTAATACCTTATATATTATTAGGGGTATATAGTTGCCATAATTAGGATCGTTTTTTATCTAAGTGTAGTTTGGTAATTCATTTGATACGGTATAGAGTTTAAACACTCAATAAATGTTATCTATTATTATTATTTGTATTTACAACCTAATAGAACTATATGCATTGAAAAGTAATCACACACACACATACACAATATTATTCAAAATAACGTATGTTGAAGAATAAATGAGGTTTGAGCCAGATACTGTTTGATACATACATGGGTTTTCAGGTTTATCTTGCAAAGAGATTTTCTTTGGCAAATTAGAAAATGAAAACCAGCAAGACTCTGACCTAGAACTAAGCAGAATTCTAAACAATTTCCTCAGCTCGCTCAGACCATCATGCCACCTATTAACAACAAGCAGATAGAGATTGGGAGGGGGGAAGCCTGTTACTTCCTTTCCATTCTAAAAAGGAAATACAAAATTAGGTAACTTATGACATAAATCAAATGCTCTTTGCACATTCAGAACTCAGGGTGCAATAGGCATGCTGGTCTCCTTTTCATTCCAGGTTGAGATAATCCACCTTCATTTTTTTGTACCAGAGACATCGGTGGCCTTATTTTTGGATGGGACAATAAACAGTCCAACACTCTAATGTCAATTAGGTTTTCTTTCTTTTTTTTTTTTTCAAGAAAATATAGCTTGTGTGCTGCATATGTCTCCAAAGGATAGAAACTATTTTTAACTATTTCTATTTTTAGTGAAAAATAAAAACCTGTAGGGGATCACTGTTGTTCTTCCAGTTCTTTCTGAGGAAACCTAAAATCTTAATTTAAAGTCTAGTTGTATTCTATGATTATTATAATTAAGTATCAATTAAGACTCTTATTGGACATCTTTTTCTAGACTTAGTAAAAATAAAAGGTAAAAAAAAATAAATAAAAGGTAAAAGCTAACAGTTATCTCTTAGATCGTCCAAGTAAAATACTAATTCAGAAAGCACAAGGAAGAGCTCCAAATTTTTCTGGTGAGAATAATGAAAAAGCACAAACATCAACTATATTTTTTCATTTTCTTTACCCACGAGCACTGGTAAAAAAAATATTTCCAGGCAAAGATGTACAGCAGTGGTATTAGGAAATAAATCTGAATTAAAAAATATATAAACAAAAGGAGGTACTCATATAATATATCTCAAAAATGCATCTTTTTGAAGAACATGTGTTTCAGTGAAATATGTTTCATGTCTAGTAGAAATCTGTTTTCACTAAATTTTTAAAATAAATTAATGACTGCTAGTCATACAAAAATACTGAATTAGAAGTAGACTATATTAAAGTTCTTCATTATGACAGGTAAATTTTAGTAAGCAAGATGGACTTTGTGTTAGCATTTTTTAACTAGAAATTTTCACAGTATATACAGCCATTTCTATTTAATAATCAAGCAAAATATGTTTTACTAAATTATCTTTAAAATATACCCAGTTCAACAGATATGGTATTTAACAGATTTGGAATCAAATAAGGAAAGACTTTTTTTTTAATTATTATTATTAGAAAAGACTTTTTCTAATTCTAATGGAATTTTGAGAGGTAATCTGCCCCTTCAGCTGATTTTACATCTACATATCACACAGTCTTAGAGCTGGGAAGTATTTTAAAGTTACCCAGTCCATTCTTCTACAAAATACCTTGATTCTATCTTCATTCATCTTCTGTTGAACATTCCAATGAAAAGGCACTTACTACCTTTACAGAAAGTTCATTCCATAATGGTAGCCTCTGGTCCTTTCCAAGTGCCACTTCATATTCAGCTGAAATCTGTCTTGGGAATTTCTGCCCCATTCCCAACCTTCTTCAAAACCACTGTCTGATAATACCCTCTGGCTTTCAACAACTCTGAAGATAGTTACCATGCCCACATTAAGTCTCTCCTTCCCGTTCATATTTTGATCATCTGTTCAGAAGCATAAGGTCCAAACACCTCATCATCCAGATAGTCTGCTCTGAATCCAAGCTTGTTTGTCACTCTAACTGTTAAAGCATGGTGCCCTAAACCCAGTACCTCACAAGAAATGCCACTGAGTAGAAGTTAAGAGCATGAGTTCTGGAGTCAGACCAACTTTGTTTACGTATAAGCTTTGTCTGTTTCCTTGTTAGTTCAATCTTGGGCAACGTTCTAAACCGCTTTGTGCCTCAGTCTCTCCATCTGTAAGACAGAGATCATTCTAGCAATTGACTCATAGAACTGTTGACAGGCTAACACAATGCTTGCACATGGTAAGTACACAAAAAACACTAATTTTTTTAAAAAAATGCTGCACTATATGCATCTATATCTGGGCAACATAATTCAATCAAAAAAGCTCTAAAATTTTGCTGGCAGGTGTTCTGATTACATTGTTGTCTTTCCTAGTAAGTATGTGATGGTCCATTTGGCAAAAGTTACTTTTAATTACTGCCCAAACTCCCCTATCACTGCCTTATTTTCTCTTATTTTTCTAACGGTCTCCATTCCATAGGTATCTCATAAAAGATTTCTTCTCACAGCCACAAAAAAATGTTACCTTTAAATAAGGGGTTTGATATTAACACTTTACACATTCTCATACACATTTTTTAAAACCTGAACTTGAAGAAGTGGTTTTTCCTGACTCAAAGCTGGACGCAGCAAAGGTGGAAAGAAGATATATTACAGCGCAGGGTTAGAAATGAGTATGGAAATGTCCACAGTGGATCTACTCATAATTGGATATAGCCCCAATGTCCCTCAGCAGCAGAATGGATAAACAAGGGACGATGCTTCCGTACAGTTGAGTACTACTCAGCAATGAAAAGGAAGGAGCTACCAAACACAGAACAACATGGCTGAATGTCACGTGCCTTAGGTTTAATGAAAGAAGCCAGGCTCAAAGGCCACATGCTGTAGATAGCATTTATACCATATTTGGAAAAGAAAAAGCTACAGGGAGAAAAACATGATCAGTTGTTACCAGGGGCTGAGGGTGAGAAAAGACAAGACTGAGAAAGGACACAGGGGAATTTTTTGTGGGGTCATGTAACTATTCTATACCTTGAGTGCGGTGGTGATTCTGTAACAGTATGTAAATTATGCCTCAGTGATCCTGACATTTAATAAGTGCAGTGTCACTGATGCTCTGGGGGGCTGGAGGATTTCCCACTGCTGCCAACTCAGTCACCCCCGAACAGTGTTTCATCCACCCCCGTGTTCTGGATCTTCTACAATCTCACCCCACACACCCCAGCACCTGGTCTTGAAGTATCCTCTCTACACATCACTCCAGTCAGAATGATGTACCCTTGCACCATGAGATAATTTTGCAAATTTCTCCCAACAGGAATGCCCAGTTCCCGTTGTACGTTTTCTCATCTGAGTAATGTGCTCCAAGGCACGAGTTAGGTGTGTTATGCATTTTTGTAAGCCTCTCCACAATATCTGTCACACCTGACGTAGAGAAAACAGTAGGATCTTTCAGGCAGTGGGTACTCAAAATATCTGTGGACTGAGTAAATTGTTGAATAGATGAATTAAAAAATATGAATGAATTTCTTATAGAACTCTGGCCTTTGGTGACCAGGCAACTTTCTTTTCTTTTCCTTTTTTCTTTCTTTTTTTTTTTTTTAAAGATTATTTATTTATTTATTTGACAGAGAGAGAGAGAGAGCACAAGTAGGCAGAGCGGCAGGCAGAGGGAGAGGGAGAAGCAGGCTCCCCACTGAGCAGAGAGCCCAATGCGGGGCTCGATCCCAGGACCCTGGGATCATGACCTAAGGTGAAGGCAGATGCTTCACCGATTGAGCCACCCAGGTGCCCCGACCAGGCAACTTTCATCTTAATTATTCTATTTTCACTGGCTTGATAGGATCTGTTTTTAACATGAATGAAAGATGAAAATCTCCTTTCCAGCTTCATTTTTGCCAACAATGACCCAACTGCCTCATGCATAATCTTGGTTGGAACTTTAGTTTGTTTTACTCATTTTTCTCCTTCATCCCATCAATATACAGGTTTCTCTTTTCTGTCCTTTCTGGCACGTGACCTTTCCTTTCACATGGGTCTCTGTGATGGTCTCACTGGCAGCTTTTGACATACACCTCTGTCCATCCACAGCCAACCTTACACAGAGCCAACAAAGGTCTTTCCCCTCACTGTTTTGAACATATCTTGTATTTTTCGGACCCAAAGAATGGCCTCCAGGGATCCCTTATAAGAAGTTAAAATTTTACTTATCCTTACTCATAGGTTAATTACCCAGCTTAATGCAGCTGGGTGGGTGTGCCACTGAAGATACTAGAACTTCAATACACACGTACAAAAACCAGTCATATCACAGTAAGCCTCATCTACATGTTCACAGTAAGGACATCTGAGGTTCAATGTTCAAAGCTGAGTACAAATGATGCTGTAAATTAAACATGAATTTAATCTTAACAATCTAGTCATGTATTCTGAAAACGATCTCAATTATAGTATATGAAAATTCACAAGCCCCCAAGGCAAACAAAACAAAACAAAATATAAACACATCTTTCTGTTTTTTGCATTACACTGAATAACTTATTGATGATTCGTGTAAGAAAAAAATGATCAAACTGAAAGGAACATTATACTTATTTTCATTGTGTCTTAAAAATATATATTTTCCTATAATAATTTAAAATCTCTAAAAATACTAATATGCTAATGGAAATTGAAGTATTTCAGTTAAAAATCCATTCAAGAAATATATGTCATTAAAGTGGATATTAATAAATTATTAATTATTAGTAAGGTTGACGTGTGTTTTTGATGGTGCTAGGAAGTAGCCTGAAATAATCATTTGAATGTGTGCATTATTCTAAGTTTAAGAAAACTACATCTGTGTAAATATAATGTCTGTTTCTCTTAGCCAAAAAAAAGCAGATTTTTTAAAAAAGACTAGTTTCACTTCTCTCTTTCATTGTGCCCTTTCACCAAAACATGAAAGTATACTTCCCTTTTTAAGTTCCTCCTCTCCCCTCATCTTATCGATATACTCTCATAAAATAGTCATAAAGAGAGAAGTTTTATTCCATATGGGTGTGCATATTTCATACACATATATGTTACAACCAGAGAAAAAGAAAAAGAGAGACACACATATTCAAAGGCCAGCTAGAGTGGAGTACAGATGATATAACCTTTCAGAAGAAGAAATATGCACCATGGGGCTGATGGACTTTTGAACAGCCTTCTTTAGACGGAGGAACTGGATCCCAATCTCTGGTTATTCTGCCCTCTCAAACAAGACATGAAGGTCGTGTGATCTGACCACACTGCAGATGGTTTGGATGATCAGCTTTCAAAAAAGAATTTTATTAAATCCACTTACCACATGTTTTTCGTCAACTGGAGCCCTCATTTTATTATACAAATACATACAGTACACACATGTGTGTTCATGTCTCTGGATGGATCTTGATGTCCCTAACTCTACAGTTTGTGCTAATGTGAGAGTTTACAAGTTTCCCGAACATCTGTCAAGACCACCCAAGAAACTCTTAATCTTAAAAAGAGAAAACTGCAATCAACCAAAATCAGATCAGATAAGATATGAAATACAAGAACAGACTTTTCCTTTTATGACAGCTGTTCCCAATTCTTGATTTATTGATGTTATTTATTTTACACAGGATGCAGTCATGCATAAGGTACAACTTTTCTGAAAGATGCAAACAACAAAAAAGTACCTAGTGGCTTTTAGACAATGAATACAACAGATAGATATTGTGGTCATGAAGATAAAGGGATTCCAAGTCTAGTGTGGCATCTGCAAGAAGAATAGAAGTACCTGATGGATGCAGAATTAACAGAAGTGGTTATTGTCTTAGCTCCTCTTTCTATAAAACTTTAAAACTCCTATAATCATAGAGACAAACTAATAAAATACCCAAAAGGTATTCACTTTATGCCTTACAATGAAATATTTCCTTCTTTTCAAGATCTACTTAATTTCTGGGAGAAGGGGGTGAAAAATTCTCAAGGAATAAATATTGCAAATTAAATGTGTATAAAAAATAGTTTGGAATAATCCAAAAATAATTTGAAATAATCAGAAGGAAATATTTTATTTTTCTTTTGCCTGCTGGAAGAAAAACCATAAAATGGAAATGTTCACACAGGGTACTTCTCAAAAACAATGAGACTGATTTTCCTTTGTTTTCCTCAGTGATATCTTAAACAAACATGTATGGTTCGCTTCAAATCAAACTGACAATAATAGGAGTGAGTTTTTAGATGAAATCAATATAAATTTGCATAAGTCTTAATGAAAAAGGTCTGAGCTTTTATCCTTAACTTGATATTCACATATTCAAGTACTTTGTCTTCACCCGGATGTCTGATGGGCATCTTAAACTCAACGTGACCAGAACTGATCTCATCTTACCTCCAACCACCATCTGCATCTTTGTTGATGAACAAAGCTGCTCTCCCTGTAATCCCTCCTATCTCAGTTGATGCCAATATTGTCCTTTAGTTTGTTGAGCCAAAAATCTTGAAGTTATCCTTGATTTCCCTCTTTCACATCCACACTCAGTGCACGAGCAACTCCTATTGGCTCTCTCTTCAAAACACATCCACATACAACCACTTATTACTTCTACTGTACAATCTCTTAAGAAAGTAGAAATCATCGCTAGATTTGAGTTTGGATATATCAGTGAACAAAATAAAGATCCTTGTTCTAGTGAATCTTATATTCAATTACAGGAGACAGACAATAAACAATACATAAAATAAGCACATCATGTACTATCTTAGAAGATGGTAATAACTGTGGAGAAAATTTAAAACATAGAGTGAGATCAGGAGTTACTGGGAGGTGGGGAAGGTGTCAGGTTAAGGATTAAATATGTCTGGATATGCCTCTTGGAAAAGTGAAATTTAAAATAAAAACTTGTTAGTTTGATTCCCTTCTGCTTATCTAAAAAGAGGATTAATGAGGAAGTGGCCAGATTGAAGTGGTGTATCCTGCCACAGTCTCTCATTCAAACCTTTTTCCATACCAACCAAAGGACAAGTTAGAAAGGGAGAAAGTGAAGAATGGATGAGGTGCGGAATGGGGAGAGGTAGCCCCCCCCCAAAAGAAATCCACTTGTTATGGACTATTTGTGTCCCACCAAAATTCATATGCATGGTTTCCTGGTTGCCCTTCTTTCCTCCTCAGGCAGCCATAGAGACAAAAATCCTACTAACTCTCTATGTGTCCATCAGTTTGTCAAATGATTAATATGAAGATTCTCTGGTAAGTTCCAGACTGATAAAGATGTTGACATATCTGTAAACCTGAAATAATTGAGTTTTCTTATAAATTATCACAATGGACAGAACCATAACCAAGTTTTACTGAATGAACAGGAATGTAGATACTGCTGGCGAGCTTCCCTTCCTACTTTTCTGTTCCTCACTCACAATCCCCTCAAGCACACACCTCGTTTAATAAATAATAGTGTATGTTTGACTAAGAAAATATATTAAGATTAAAACATAATTTTTAGAAAATGATTCAGCATTTCTACCAAGTTTTATAGCTTTTTCCAAATTGGGGTCTCCTAACTTCAATTTTAATTACTTACCAACATTTACTGTGACCTCTGGTCAGGGAACCCTTCCTTTTTCCTGCTTGTCCCCACCCCTTCCACCCCCACCCAGAGCATTTCCATGTCAACCTTCTGCACTTCAGTCCTGCTCTTCACTCAACCTACAATGCCCTTCCTGTCACCTTCTGTTTTCAAAATTTGACCCAATCTTACAGCTCAATCTCTACCTTCTTCACACTCCTTTCCTCAGACACAAAGCCCTGCCAATTTCTATTTTATCTCATTTGCTATCCTCACTTCTAAAACATATTCACATACTTATATTATCCTATTTTCTATTTACCATATGACTGAACTTATTGCCATAGCAGTGTTGTATTATTCTAAGTAATGTTCACTGGCTTTATGCATGTCTTTTTTTCTGTACACAGCTAGATCATTAAGCTTCTTGAGTACAGAAACAGAGTGACATGATTTTTCATAACCTCTTGAGAATGTAGCCCAATGGTAAGGACAAAGTAGTTCTATTTGTAACAATTAAATGTTTGTTAATAGCATAAATGCATGCCAGTTGAATAACTGAGTTGGAAAACAACATAAAACTGTAAGATCTTTTCCTCACTAGTCGGTCATGATTTTTCTTCTAATGATCATCTACAACTCAAAGGGGATTTTTCTTTTCTTTTTTTTTTATAATAATTTTTTATTATGTTATGTTAGTCACCATACAGTATATCCTTAGTTTTTGATGCAATGTTCTATGATTCATTATTTGCATATAACACCCAATGCTCCATGCAATACGTGCCCTCCTTAATACCCATCACCAGCCATCCCAATCCCCCACCCCCCTCCCCCCTGAAGCCCTCAGTTTGTTTCCCAGAGTCCATAGCCTCTCATGGTTCAAAGGGGATTTTTCTTACTCTTTCCATTGTAGCATATTCATTATCCATTGATATTATCATCC
This sequence comes from Ursus arctos, assembly GCF_023065955.2. Classification (NCBI taxonomy): domain Eukaryota; kingdom Metazoa; phylum Chordata; class Mammalia; order Carnivora; family Ursidae; genus Ursus; species Ursus arctos. The sequence goes on along the minus strand of NW_026623111.1, from coordinate 66,710,303 downwards.
TCAACTATACCCAAACTGTACTCCAACTACATCCTACCTGGAAGACTCTTCTGTCAATACCCATCCCTTTCACTGCCTCTTTTTCCATCGGCAAGACAGGGGGGTTCACAACAACTTGATAAATGTTCTGCTTGTCTCATCATTTCTGCATGGTGCCCTTTCACATAAGTCATGCAGGTCGTCTGGAAACCCCTGCTTTCACCCAGCTGAAAGAGCAGCTCCTGCCTTAGCCATGAGAATGATTTGCTGGGTACTTTTATTTACGATAAGCACAATCCAGTTGTGAGTTAAGCTGAAAGAATTTGCTTGAGAAATAAAGTGCTTGCACATATGATATCAGTGAACTTTTTCCAGCAAACAAAATTGCCATTTAATGCAAAATGCAAAAATGTATAAAAGGATAGCCAATTTAACTTAAAATAACACAAAGCCTTACAGGCATTAAAGGTGGAAATAGAAATATGTTAGCAACAGGAAGGACATAAACTGTGAATCTAAGATGATTCAGTAAAACATTCTGCTTATCACATTCTAAATAAGATCAATATTTTGGAGCGCCTGGGTGGCTCAGTTGGTTAAGCATCTGACTCTCGATTTTGGCTCAGGTCATGAGCTCAGGGTTGTGAGATCAGGTCTCACCTAGGGCTCTGTGCTGGGTATGGAGCCTACTTAAGATTCTCTCTCTCCCTCTGCTCCCCTTCCCAAATAAATAAATAAATAAATAAATAAATAAATAAATAAAGTTGCTATTTCTTGGCTATACAGCCATCTTTTCCTTATTCTGATGGTAAAATGTTGTGTAAATAAATTTTCTTCTTATTACTTAAGTTACCAACCTGAATGTTACACTCTAATAAAAGCAGATGATTAAGCAGGATGAAGTGAATACATTCAATATGTATACTCTTTTAGGAATGTAAATATGAGGCATTTTAGGACTCAGTTTAATAAAAATAAAAAGCTGTTGGTCCCTAAATGAGATCTGTCACTCATAACCTAACTCATACATTCTGAAAATTTCCCATCATCCTAACATCTGGGAATGTTAGTCTATCTCCAAAATGTTACACTGTCTTTTATCTGGTATGGCTAAACACAGATGAAGAGGAAACTGACCATTCCTTTGGTTGCCTTAAATTATTTGTAACTTTGTCAATATATTTCCTTCAGGAAAATAAATTCAAGTTATACTTGATCAGTGTATTTTCTCTATGGAACTGTATTTGCTTTTGAGTACCATGTGCGTTGGGGACGGGAGGTAGGGACTAGCAAACACTGCATAATGTATTACACCAATTAATTTGCTCCCTTTCAGATAAAACTGATTAAGAGGAAATTAAATAGATTTACTCTAATGAATATTAACTAAGAGTAGTTAATTCGAAAACATCAATCTCTAATTTATTTGACTTCCTGCTGTTATCACCCATCAAACGACTTAGTGTGATTTACTTAGCTTCAGAATTTTAACATTAATTTCAATATTTCGGGATCAGTGACAATCAAATAGAGCACAAATCCTTCACTAATAGTCACACTTGTTATGATAATGGGGTTTTAGCTCAAAATAGAAGGTTAACAGTTTATAAAGAGATACCTTAGATGAGATTTTTTTTTTCCATCTATGGTACAGCTGGGCATTCTGTTTATGCTATGGTAATAAGATTCAGTGTTAAACCTCTTTCAAGGGGATAAACGAACCAGAAAGTAGCTAAATCCTCCCCTTGCCCGTGTTATGGACAAACATCTCAGGTGAAGATAAACCTTATCTTTTTTGTTGCATACTCCATGGCCTGAGAGAATATGAGCCATGGTCTTTTGAGAGTGGCAGCAAACTGCACAGTCTTGTATCAGCATCTTTCAATTTTTTATATAGGGATGGATAAAGGTAGGAAATAAGATTTCTTTCACTTCACTTCTCACAATGGAAAATTCAGAATAAGCAAAAAACTACATACAAAATACTCAGAACGCACAGTGCAGATGATGTCTGGGGGTTGAATTCTTCTACTAAAATCCCAAGTAGAAATCTGTAGTTTGGGCTTAAAATACACCTTGCAGTATTAGGCATATCTTTTTTACCTTCACATTCATTGTTGTTTCCCTAACTGAGCTAAATGTTGCATTTGTATTAGTTATTTACTTTTAATACCTTGTATAAAACTGGACCAGTGTATCTGTGTATGATACATGGGCTAATTCATTACTTGAGAAGATTTATTTAAGACAAGAATCATGACTGCATTATAATATTGACATGAAGATCCAGCTATATAATTAGGAAACGAAAGACAACTCTCTAATATTTGCATACACTTGTCTAACACACTCTTTCTTTGTAGCCTGAAGGCTAAAGCTAAACCAAAAAATGCAAAGTTATGTAAATGTAACTGCATTTATGTGTCTATGTATTTGTATGTACAACACACACACACACACACACACACACACACACACACACACACAGTGAGAGAGAAAGAAAAAATCAGTGACAGTTTCTTAAAGGCCAAGAAAACTTTTTCAGCATGTATACAAACAGTACATTTTCTAGTCCTTTACAGATTACAAAAGGTAATACAGGTACTTCCATCATCTTCAGTAATAATACAAAAATTTCCGTGCAAACAACAATTGTCCTGCTCTAGCACCTGGCATACCACCACGAGAGAGGCAGATGAAGCTCCTGTTCTCCTGGGGCTTACGTTTGGTTGACAATAGACTCCGTGAGGTTCTCTACGTGTGCACTGTCAGCCCGACTCCGAATCCCCTTCTTCCTACACCGCCTGGTTGACGTCCAAGTCGCTCCCGCATTAACATCACGGTGAGTCTCTCCTATGACCTATCCTACAGTTTCCCAGGACTTAAGGAAAAGCCAAAGCTATGTATAAATAAACAAATAAGTAAATCAGTTACTGCACCAATCTAACCTGTTTCCCAAACTAAGGACCATCTAGGAAATTCCAAAACTTCTTCCTACTAATTTCTCCCTAAACAAATATTTTAATTGAAATCATCAGTCAATCTATCTATCTATCTATCTATCTATCTTCCATCTATCTAATTGGAGATTGGGAAATTTTTCTAGAAGCTAGTGAATACATGGCCCTTTCCCCCAATCCTACCTCTACATTGAAAAGGGGAAACACCTGACAAAGGTTCAAAAAGGTTAATGGAAAGATTTCTACATCAGGACAGGGTTCTTTTGCCCACTTTCTAGTGGCAATCTCTCTTAAAATATTTGCAATGCCCATATCTGCTGGTCAAATGTCTGATGCAGAGAAGACTAATTGACTGATATAATACAATAATTTTAGTGAAAATCTTATCCTCTTCCTTTAAAGTACTCTCCACACCAGTTTAGGATCTAGGGAATAGAGGCGTGTTAAAGTTCCAAAAGTACATTTGGACTTCACAAGTTAGGCTCTCCTTTTCAATAACCAATCAGGCTTTGGGACTTGTTTTATGTAGGCAAGGCATTCTTCACAAAGAGAAATAGGAGACAGCATCTATCTCATACACATTGCTCTATAGCCTATAAATATTGTTGCAAGATATTCTGGGTAAACTTTTCCAATACTAGATCTCTCTAGAAGTTAATTTGGGAGCTTTCATTAAGTGTCACATCAGTAGGGGCCCCTGGGTGGCTCAGTTGGTTAAGCGTCTGCCTTCGGCTCAGGTCATGGTCTCAGGTCCTGGGATCAAGCCCCAGGTCGAGCTCCCTGCTCAGTGGGAAGTCTGCTTCCGCCTCCCCCCCATTCCCGCCTCCCCCCCCCATTCCCGCCTCCCAGCTCATGCTCACGCTCTCTCTTGCTCTCTCTCAAATAAATAAATAACATCTTTTTAAAAAAAAGAAAAAAGAAAAAAAAGTCACATTGATACAAGCAGTCATCAGGGGTTCGATTTTCCTGATAAACCAGTCTTTGTCATGACTTCCTCTGGAAAAATACAAGTAAAGTTCCTAAGTTTATGCAAGTTTGTTACCTAAAAGAGGTTTGATAATAGAGCATATTTACTTCACACTCTGAACTTAATACGTTTTTACATTATAATCTGAGTGTATTTTTCTTAAGTTTTTATTTAAATTCCAGTTAGTTAATATGCATTGTAATATGTGTTTCAGGTGTACACAGCGACCCAACCCCTCCGTACAACAGCTGGTGCTTGTCACAAGTGCCCTCTTTAATCCCCATCACCTATTTAGCCCATCCCCCCCACCTCCCCTCTGGTAACCATCAGTCTGTTTTCTATGGTTAAGAGTCTGTTTCTTGGCTTGCTTCTCTCGCTCTCTCTCTCTCTCTGTTCCTTTGTTCATTTGTTTTGTTTCTTAAGCCAAATAAGTCAATCAAAGACAAATACTGTATGATTTCACTCATATGTGGAACTTTAGAAACAAAACAAATTATAGTGGATTTTTCTCTAATAGATATTTTCTCTATCTCCTTTATTCCTTATTGACTCATTATTATTCCTTATACCATATGTGGTGTATTAAACATGGGTACAAATTCTTTGACATTTTTTCTATCAAGATGTGAAGTGCTTGGCCTTTCCCTTAAATACAGGTGAGCTCTATAACTGCTTTGAGTCCGTGTCAATGTCTGTGTACAGGACAGTCTATTGGGACACTTTCTGGGATCCCTGATCTTCGATGAAAATCTACAGCTGGGGCACCTAGGTGGCTCAATCAGTTAAGCATCTGCCTTTGGCTCAGGTCATGATCCCAGGATCCTGGGATTGAGCCCCGCATTGGGGGGGGGGGTGTCCCTGCTCAGCGGGAGTCTGCTTCTCCCTCTCCTTCTACTGCTCTCCCTGCTTGTGCCCTCTCACTCTCTCTGTCAAATAAATAAATAAATCTTTTTTTTTTAATTTTTAAAAAGAAAAAAAAAAACATCTACAGCTATTCTGAGACAGCCATGCTAGAAAGTTCACACATAGGTGCTCCAGTCAACAGCCATGTTTGAGTCCAGCTTGTCTGTACCAAGGTGAGCAAAGCTGTCCCAAACCCAGTAGACCAGCTCATCCACCAATGAATACCAAGTGACCGCACTTGCTGTCAATTGCAGCAAAAGAATTGTCTATCCAAACCCTGCCCAAATTTCTGACCCACGAAATCATGAGATATAGAAAAATGGTTGTTATTTTAAAGCCTCTAAGTTTGGGAATAGTTTACTATGCAATGATAGATAACAGAAACATAAAACAACACCTGGAATTCAGCTGCAATTGTAGCAAAAACTAAAATATATAGCATTGACCTTGGGACCAGAAACCAGTAAGTAGCACAAAATGAAATGAGCCCTGTATTTCTCAATCTTCTACAGCACAGGAGTCAGGCTGAGAAGGCCATTCGGTTTCAAGCACAAGCCCATTTCTCATGTCACAGAATAAATGACTCAGCGAGCAGAGATTTTTAGGTAGTATACCAGGATTTATTCTCTGGACATAGTCGAAATTTTTAAACTTTAAAAAAATTAAAATGCAATATGTTTTATCACTAATCATCAGAGAAGCAGAAACTATAGCCACAATGAGCTATTACCTCCTACCACCTCATACCTGTCGGGATGGTCATTATTTAAAAAAAGAAAAATAATAATAATAACAAGCGTTGGAAAGGATGTGGAGAAACTGGAACCCTTGTGCACTGTTGGTAGGGATGGAAAATGATATAGTTATTACAGCAAACAGTATAGAGGCTCCTGAAAAATTAAAAATAGAACTACCATATGATCCAGCAATCACACCAAAAGACGTGAAAACAGGACCTCAGGGATATATTTGCACTTGCACGTTCACTGAAGTATTACTTAGAACAGCCAAGAAGTGAAAACAATCTAAATGTCCATTGACAAATAAATGGATGAAGAAAATGTGGTACATACACACAATGGGATATTATTCAGCCTTAAAAAAGAAGGAAATTCTGTCATACACTACATCATGGATGAACCTTCAGGACATTATGGTAAGCGAAATAAGCCAGTCACAGAAGGACAAATACTATGTGATTCAATTTATATCAGGTATCTAAAGTACTCAAACTCATAGAAGAAGGAAGGAGAACAGTCATTTCCAGAGTTTATGGGGAGGTGAAATGGAAAGTTGCTGTTTAATGGATATAGAGTTTCAGGCAATGCAAAATGAGAAAGTTCCAGAGATCAACCATACAACATTGTACATAGTTAACAATAATGTATGCTTCAAAACTGGAGAGTAGATCTCATGTTATGTGTTTTTTTTTAAATCACATTAAAATATATTTAACAAGGTAATGTGTTAAAATTACAAAGTAAAACAACTTCAAAATATTTTCAAATAAACTAGGATACCTAATCCAATAGAAGCCATGTTTTCATATAAATTAGCTCAAATACGTTTTTTTGGTTTTTTTTTTTTAAGTAGTTTTCACACCCAGCGTGGAGCCCAATGTGGGGCTTGAACGCACAACCCTGAGATTAAGACCTGAGCTGAGATCAAGTGTCGGACGCATAACCGACTGAGCCACCAGGGCACCCCACTCAAATACTTTTTTTTTTTTTAAAGATTTTATTTATTTATTCGACAGAGATAGAGACAGCCAGCGAGAGAGGGAACACAAGCAGGGGGAGTGGGAGAGGAAGAAGTAGGCTCATAGCAGAGGAGCCTGATGTGGGGCTCGATCCCAGGACCCTGGGATCCCGCCCTGAGCCAAAGGCAGATGCTTAACCGCTGTGCCACCCAGGCGCCCCTCAAATACTTTTTTAAATAAGTAAATGAGTTAAGAGTTAAATGAGCAATTAAAAGATCAAACAATTGAAAGATCATGGTCTAGGTTTTTGTATAGAGCCAACAATAAAATGAGGTTTTAAGAGCAGTTTTCTCTATATCAATAACCTTCAAAGGCAGGGATAGAATTTCATCATTCCATAACATTACAATGTGTGAGAGAATTTATGCAAGCATGTGCTGACAGACGGGGAGTTTTTTTAATGGAAATAATATAGGTTCCCTCCCCTGCCATTCTTCTCAACATACCCCAAGTTGTAAGAACTAACTTTTTATTATTAGCAAGACTCATGCCTCCTATTACCTCAATCTCTCTCTCCCTCTCTCTCTCTCTCCCTGTCTCCCACCCAACACATTCCCTACACACACACAAAATTGAGGGAGGTAAGAACTGGTAATGAAGTCAGGGGAAGTGAGAAGTTTGGCTCATTCAATATTTGAACCTTAATCTCAGGATCAGCATAGATACAGAAACCTATCATTTTCCCTCATTTCTTGGAATGTAGCAGGCAGAGAAGGGGGAGAGATCATTTCTGGCAATGCGATGGGAGATTCATAACCAAATACTCATTATATGTCTTTAAAAGTGCTTAATGAAGCGGATAAGCATGAGATGCACTGGTTACACTGATGAGAAACAGGAGTAATGATACTGCTTCTTGGAGGAGTAGTTTTAGAGGGAGAAAGTTCTCTCTACCCTGTCTCCTTTGCCCCAAGTCCAACACTGTTAGGATAATGTAGTTTTCCCGGTGCCTGCTTCTGAAGGTCTATCAAGAGGAGGTAAATGTGCTGTGCAGGCAAGGTTCAAAGAACCACATAAAGCGGCAGGAATATTTTTCTCTTGAGTATTCAACTCCAACACTGAACTTCTGTATTCCTTGAAAGGCAACTTCTTGAATTCTGTTTCTGGAGGCTAAACTGATGATTCTGCATTTCCAAAGCATCTCTACCACCTCTCTTCTTGCTTTTCCCCAAACTAATGCATGGTGATCTGCATTGTGGCCATGTGAGAAAGTCACTGGAGCTGGAAGCCTCAGGATGGCTGTCTTCGATTTTCCTCAGCTCATTCTATACGGTTCATAGGATGAAGCCTCACTGCCTCTGCTTCGGGAAAATGCAGAGGTCTGAGGGACCGCAAACCACTCTATTCTCGTTCAAGTTAGATATTAAGCTTCCTGGTAATACAGTAAATTAGCATACAATTTTTTAAAAGTAGGCTTCAAGCCCAATGCAGAGCCCAATGCAGAGCCCAATGTGGAGCTCAATGTGGAGTCCCACATGGGGCTTGAACTCATGACCCTAAGATCAAGATCTGAGCTGAAATCAAGACTCGGGGCACTCAATCGACCAAGCCACGCAGGCACTCCAGCATACTATTTTCAAATTAAAGCACTCTGTTGGTATAACTGTGAGGTCACACAATACAGGTAATCAGGAATAGCTGTCCTTCTGTGGCTAAGTTACATTCACGTACACTTTTGTTTTTAATGCAGTGGCAGGGGACCGCTGGTACTGGTACTTAGAGGTCACTGTCCAACTCAGCTTGGTGACTGCTTCCTGAAATAGATCCTACTTAGAGCAGAGTGTAACGAGCGGCTTAAGAGCCCAGACCTGAGTCAGACAGACTGATTTGAATTGGGCTCTATAGTATTTCTTGATTTGGGGCAAGTGTCTTAACTTTGCCCCAGTTTCTCTATCTAAAAAATGAGGATAATAGTAGTACCTACACTCTAGGAGTGCTTTAAGGATTATAATATATACTCCATATAAATCATTCTGAAGGTCACCCAATGCATAGTAAGTACTCAACAAATCTTAGCTACAGTCTTTATTTTTCCCTACCTTCCTATAAGAAAGCATTTTGTTATTGAATTGAAAGTACCATTTCCATGTAAATAAAGGAATGAATGTAAGACACATATTAACAAGGCTGATCTACAACTTCTCCCTAACTTGAACAATTCAATTTCCCCCGTGAAGATCATGTAAGCACTGTTAACCTGTTGTGATTTTGCAGAGGGAATCTGAGTACACAGATTTTTCCGAATCGTTGCATTTAAGTTTCATACATATAAATTCTTTGGCGTCTTTCCTAGAAAAATTGGGCACTCTCTGGGGTGAGCTTGTGATTTCCAGATGCATTCAGAGAGCTCAATGCAGCTGTTATCTTCTACTGACCAGCCACAACTAGCTCCGATGTTCCAAACAGGATGTAGCCCTTGGGAGGGGAGTGGATTGATGAATGTCATATGAGTTAGCAAAGGCTTTCTTGAACTTACATCATGTTTAATTGTATCAAATGCTGTTCATTATGTGGTTAGGTTTGTGGTGTTTCTTGGAGAAAGAAACAAGGAGAAAAACTGCTGGCATCTGAAACAAAACCAGAAATCTCTGTTCATCGGGGACCTCAAATTACACTTGAGTCATAGGATTGTCAAGTCGCTCATGCTGGAGTCAGCTGGCCCGAATGGCTACTTATAGCACAATACACACATTCTTATTTAATCTCATTGTCTCATTTTTTAAAAAATGGGTTTAGACATTCTCAGAAAACAAGATTTGGGAAGACTTAGGATGGCATGTTAGTTTCAAATCTTAAAATTATACTAGGAGCTTTTCTATATATTTGAAGGCTGTCCCATTGAATTTAGAGAAAATTCTGTGGTAATTCTTCTGTAAAAGCACTGGTATTCCAGGCAAGACCCACTCCTGGATGCCAAGATGACCCTTTAAACTAGCTGTGCTCTAAAAGTCCTCCCCATCCCCCCACTATAGTATTTGCCACTTTATTTTTAGGAAACCATCAGGGAAATATAAAGAGGAAGGCTCATCACTGAAATGGCCTCATTCTTGTTAGAGGGGACTGCTACGCTCATGAAACCCAAAATGTAAGTCCAAACTCATGACATATGCAGTCTTATAGCCAGCCATACAAATGGAGAATAATGCACACGGGCTTGACGTCAGAATACTTCGATTTTTACTTCACCTCTGCCACTTATTACCTGTGTAACTCTGGGTTAGTCACCTAACTTCTCTGAATCTTGATTCACCCTGAAACATGAAAAAACAACATTTACCTCACAAATTTCAGATTGGATGTCAGTTGTTTCTCGTCAATGGCCTGTTTAATCAGTCCAGAGAGTCTGGGTAATGCTCATATTAACCAGATTTATAGTACTGGAGATAATTATACCTGGATGATAGAGGTATTAATGATGCACTTTTCCCAAACTTCTTCACTGGCTCATGGCCATGCCACACTGGGACCCCTGGAAGGACGTTTTCATCTCCTTGGAAGGGAGTAGAGTCAGAGAGGAAAAACTCCAAATGAGTAGTAAAGCACAAAAGCCTTAGACCAAAAATATGACAGAAGGTCCAATTATGCAGAAGCAATATATTTCCTCTTATCTGTTCCTTATTTCCACTTCTAAGTATGCTTAAAAAAAGAAGATAAACTAGGACCTTTAATGGGAGAGAAGAATTGAAGGAGAAGCCACAGGCACAGACACTGTTGAGACTCTCAGAGAAAGAACCCTGTGTTCTGACATCCTTGACCAGGCTCAAGGTCACTTTTTCTGGAATGCAAGTAAGAGGGTTTCTCGTGCCATCCCAGCATGGTGCATAACTGTTGAGACTGTGACTCCGGGCAGGATAAGGAGGAGCGGTTAAATATTCATATGTCTTGAAAGGAGGCACTGCAGTTCGGTGAGAATGGGTGGAGAAGATAGAAAATTTGTGAACTGAGGGCCAGAGACCAGTAAGACCCAGGACGCGTCTTAACAGATGTAAGGGTACAGAGGCAATTTCTGTGAAGAAATTATCTCCATTGTCGTGGATGCCAATGGGTCTGGATACTTCTCCAGATGCTGTCACGCCATGTATTCTCTAGAACATGGTATACATTTCGAGGGGTCACTATTAAATGAAAAGATGAATGGGCTTTTACCAGTGAAGTATTATCAGAGGACGCACAACAGTTTATGCTTAACAACTCACTTCACCATCAAGAGCAGCCATGGTAGCAGCCGCAGAAGGAAAGGATGCATCGTCAGTGACCTGCCAGGTCCAAAGGCTCGCTGGAAAATACACACCGAATGTGAAATCGGCTAATTAAGTCCATTGTTGCCTGGCTGTCACTCTCAGGGACAGCAGGGAGACTCAGACTGTGTGCCTAACTAGGTTGGGTGGCCAACTTGAATCCCCTCCACCCCCAAATATGCATATGAAAGGTGGACTGCGGGCCAAGGTCAGGAGTACAAGATAAATCTCTGTGTATAATCATGCTAACATAAAAATGGAGGATTAAAATCTCATTAAGATGTTGTGAGGGGGATGGAGAGAGAAGGCCAGAGCAGAAGGCAAAGCAATGACCTCCACGTGTGTCTTTTGCTAATGACCTTTATTTAATCCCAGCTTCTTGATTTGAGGATATCGTTGCTGTGCAGGCGCAAAGCCGCCTGTTATAAAAAGCCTGCACAAAAGCACCATTTTGCCCCAACAGGAGTGCTCTGCTCTGCCCCAGTAAAAGCACTTCCATGCCATGAGGCTGAAGCCTCCCCTTCTAGCCTCCAGGAGGCAGCGGCTCTCCATGTCCCTCTTTATTGCGCTACCATTTTTCAAGGTCCACGGGCACCTGTGTCTTGTAATGACACTGGATAGGAAATATGAAAACCCTTTCCTTAACATATCATTTTATGTCAAAACAACTACTTCTTTTGACAGAATTAAAGCGCAATATGTTTAGGGAACAAGATGACATTACTCTGCCTCAGCAAGACTTTTGGAGATAAATAGGCATGTCTGTCCCGCTCTCACACCAGACCGTCTGATCTTACTCCTGACCCTGCTCTTTGCCCTCGCCAGCCCCAGACCTAGTACGTGCATTGAATGTTCCAGCAATTGATCCTCGGGAGCCAAAAGGCCACCAGATAACAGTCAGAGAACCAACACGAACATTTAGGTTTCTTGACTCCTTGTCCAGTGCTTTTTTTCCCACTTCACTGGGTTCTGACTCTCTGAACTCTGCGCCCAACTCCCCAACTCCAAGCCCCAGTGGAGCTGCAGATATAACTGTGAATTCTGGGGGAGCTTGTTGTTAATTCTAATAAAAAGATCACTGTTGCTCCATTTAGAGAATTTTTGCAAAATGATCTCTCAGAGTTTCTGGAATATGAAAGGCAGAAGCAAAGCAAAATGTCAACATTAATTTGATATGGCTTTTTGTTGAATGCAGAACGGTTCATTAAAACCTTAAACAGGTGGCAGGTTTGGCAGCCCACTGTGTATACGCTATGGACAGATTTATTATGCCTTTCATTTTAAAATATTTATGCAGAAACAGACTCAGTGAGATAAATTATCTTGTTCACAAGAGCATTCTGTTCAAGGCTGCTATGATAACTGCCATATCAATCAAATTATGCAATGAAAACTTACCATCAATTTTATAATCATCATCAGTTATTTGTAACTTAGGAAACTCTTTTCATTACTTCTCCATTTTAATTTTGGGGTCTTCCAGGCAGCTTTTACTTAACAGTGGGAAATAGGGCCACAAAATGAGGACTGTATGCAGGATATCACTGCAGTCTCTGAGGTTCAGAGTGGGAGCCTGATAGGCATTTCAAAGCAAACGTAATTATGCGTGAATAGCATTGGCTCTACCCATCCTGTATGATGACTCTGGGTAGACAGGACCATGTAAACATCAGAGGCATGTTTAAACACTGAGGCAGCTTTGCTTCAGCAAATGAGGTGAGCCACAAGCCAGTTCAAGCTCAACATAATGTCAAGTGAAGCAAAGGCCAGACTTCAGAGTCATTACTGAGTCCTTCAATAAGTGTACTCACTCCATAGGCTCACCACCGTCACTTGTCCAGGAGCTGGAAGTTTCTACTGGCAGCATCTGTCAGTTGGCAAAGGTTGGTCTCATCAACTTTAAATAGTACAGCACATTTTCTCCTGAAGAATATCCAGAAATGATTCCCCCAGGGTCCAGTCTGTCACAGAACTTTGCAGATTCCTTCGGTCAGTACGGTATCTGGAGTTTCGCACACACTAACGGATGTAACATTCTGCCAGCTACTTTCAGATCATCCTGACCTGCTAAGGTCACTTCCCACAACTGCAAGATGCATGGCAAATCCCTCTGCAAGCACACTTTCCTACAGAAAACACTTAGGACCAGTAAGGGGAGGTGATACAATTTGCATTTCTTATTTGAACTCTTGCCTCACTTCCATTAGGGAAGCCCTGATTATATTCACTACTGTCTTAGTTGAGTATCTCAAGGGCAAGGACATCTTGGTTTTTCAACTGGCCTCTCATGTAGAATCACCCTCATCTTTCTGCTCCATGCAGCTTTTCAGTCTCCACCTCTGCCAAGGAAGGAGGCTCACCAACCTTTCCTTCCCTTCTTTCCCTCACCAGAATGGCTGTGTCCTCCTCTACTGTGAACCATGTCAATGCTCAAGAATAACCTCCATGAAGACTTCTCAGCCTAACTCTCTGATTACAAATTGTTGTGGACGCCCTCTTAGCGCCTGTGAGTAACCCAAGCAACTCTAATTGGCGAGATGCACATTTCTGGGCGTGGCTATTTTTGGCTTTGTTTTTGTCCACAACAACCATTAGGAATTCTCAAACAGTAACAAAAAGGCTACCTCAAGGCAGATCCTTCCGGTGCATTCAGATGGTTATAAGAGTGTTGGAATGTGAGTAATTCCTTCAGGGTTTCTGAGGTTAATCCTCATAAATCCTGCATAGCCAATATTATGCAGAAGGACACATTTTACATGACAATGAGAGGTGCCCTTAACCCATTGATTTTCACTATTAAGATGTCAGAAGAACATAGGACTTGGAGTCAGAAAAACTGAGTTCTAATCCCCACCATCTCTTCACTTAGGAGCTGTGCGATTTTAAGTCCTTCATGGTCTTAGAGGAGGCTCAGCTTTTTCATATAAAATGTGCAAATATAAAATGTGCAAAATGGCACTGGCTGTGACAACTTTAAAGGGAAGTTGATGTAGGTAAGGTATATATGTATTTGTTTACTAAAGAACGAAGAAAGACATAATATTATTATTACAACCACACATCAGTCCAAGAGATTTTGTATTATTCTGGGATAAATGATAAAACGACACAATTCATGTAATCTTTTTTAAGAAGCAAGTACAAATGGTCTGAGTTTAATACTACAAGGGGCTGTTCAGCAAGACTAGTTGCATTTGCCTGCTTAATCCCTTTTAATTAGGCTGACAGTAAGATAAATGAAATCTACTATTTCTGCTAGAGCAGTGGTTCATAAAAGTGTGATCACTGGGGGCGCCTGGGTGGCACAGCGGTTAAGCGTCTGCCTTCAGCTCAGGGCGTGATCCCAGCCTTATGGGATCGAGCCCCACATCGGGCTCCTCCGCTGGGAGCCTGCTTCTTCCTCTCCCACTCCCCCTGCTTGTGTTCCCTCTCTCGCTGGCTGTCTCTGTCAAATAAATAAATAAAATCTTTAAAAAAAAAAAAAGTGTGATCACTGGTCCCACACTACCAACAGTATCTCGGAACAGTATGGGAAATGCACATTTTAGGGCTTTACACCAGACCTACTGAATCAGCTTTTCAAACAGTTCTGATGAATGCTAAAGATTGAGAACCGTGGCTTGGTCAGTAGACTGGGGCTTTAGTCCAGACGCCATTAACTTGCTGGGTAGGCTTGGAACCCAGGCAAGGATAAGACAGCATGAGGTTCTGGGCATTAACAAAAACAGCAGCAAATTATCCCAGATTTTCAGTCAGTGCAGATTTCTTATGATGCTATCATTTCCATTAAATATAAGCTATGCAACAAATATGATTTTTTTTATTTAGAGAGAGAGCATGAGCGGGGGGAAGAGAGAGGCTCGGGGGATGAGAATCTTAAGCAGGCTCCACACTCAGCATGAGGCTTCATGCGGGGCTCTATCCCATGACCCCGAGATCATGACCTGAACCGAAATCAAGAGTCGGACGCTTGACTGACTGAGCCACCCAGGCACGTCCAACAAAGTATGATTTTATAAACCTTTCTAAGTCTTTTCTACATGAGTAAATTAACATTTTTTTTTTTGGTGCATTGCCTGACCAGGAAACCAAATTTGGGGATTCTAAAAATATGGCTCCTACAGTTGTAAGGGCAAAGACTCTGACTTGAAGTGACTAAATGCACTAGACCAAGTTTGTCATCAATTCTCAGAGTGACTCAAGGCAAGTCAGCCTCTGCGTGCTCACACATCCCCACTGGGAAAGTGAAATAGCTGTACTAAAATGTTCTCTAAGCACTTTTCCAGCTCTCCCTGTCTGACTTGGAGATTTCTTTCTTCTTTCTCTTTCACACCCTTCCTGAAAATGCATTCTTAGAACAGAACAGAAGGCCAGAGAGAAAAACACTGGATGAGAAGCAGAGGAGGGAAGAAAAGTACACAGGAAAATTTCATTTCCTACACCATGAAGTAATTAAAACAAAATCATAAAAAGTAACTAAAACCCAGCTCTAAAATGAGGATGAAATAGTACTAAATTTTAAGAATTATACAATAAACGGTGTTCATCCTTTAAAGGAACCTGCATTCCTAAGTGTGTAGGAATGCCTTAAGGGCTCTCTGTCTAGCTACGAAGGGGGTTGAATTGTTCCAAATCTTCGAACCCAGGCCAGTAAAGGGAGGTAGAGCTTAAACAAAAAGAAGCGCAGAGGGCAACACAGCTGCTACACACTGCACATGCGCCTTGCATAAGCTCATCTTTATCTTATTAAAGGAAAACCTCTTCTCCAGCTTGTTCTGTCAAAACCATGCCATGGCCACTGACCAGCTTCCTAAGGGTAAAACTCACACTCCTCAAAGTCCAGAAAGCAGTGAACCGAATGTTTACAAGTGCCCTTAGAGAAAGGATGACGTAAATTCAACGTATTAGGAAAGATAGCGTGCCATTACAGCATTATGGTTGCAGAACATCAAACTACCAGACATAATGAAAATAAACACCCAGCAGGGGAAATATTTAATTATACACAGAGAGCAGCTAGCCTCTGAATGCTGCAATTCTTTATTTTCCATTTCCACTTTCCAAATGTTTTTAAATAAAGTTTTCCCTCATTCCAAACAACGCTCAGCAGCAAATGTTTCCTTGCCATGGAGAAATCCACGAGGCCATTTCTTCCTGGACCACCAGAGCCCAGCTGGAACCACGAGTCTGCCTTCCTTGTCTGTTTGGCACCAAAACTCACTGCTCCAACAGATGGGTCAGCTGACTCGATAGCCAAGATTTGCCAGCTGATACAGAGCAATAATCGAGCAGCAAATGGGAAAGACTCTACCTGAACTCACTGCCAAGATCAACCTCTGTAACTTCAACCAAGGGTGGGGTGGGTGGGGTGGGTGGGGGAGGATACTCAAAACAGTCCCTCCCATTTGGTGTCTCCATTGTGATAACTGTGTATAAACCATGCTATGACGAAAACGAAGTTATGAAGTTCCAGTTATGAAGTCCCAGTTGAGAAACCATTTGCACATTTCTAGAGGACGGCTAGATGAAAAGAAAGTACACGCTAAAAGGAAATTCACAAGCAAGAGTTTTATGGCCAGAAATTGAAAGATCTCATCTTGCCACAATATGGCTTAATTAAACATCTCCCCTCTCTAGCTCATTCCAGCTCCACTCATATTTGTGTCCAGTGATCTTTCTCTTTATGCAATAGGCCAAGTATTTTTAGTAGAAATTCAATCCACATGGTTTCTGATTCATTTATATACATTAAAACACATCAGAATAACAGCAGAATGGCTCCTGATGGGCGAAAAGTTTTCTGAGCCTGCTTCCTCATTAGGAATGGAAAACTGTGCTGTGTGCTTATTAAACTCATTCATCTTCCCATAGGTTAAAGTTTCACTACAAAGCTTGGGCCCCAAAAGATGGAATATGTTGAAAGTTGGTAACTCTACCCCTTAAATGGGGAAAAGCATTTATCTCTGATCCTGGGTCTTTGGAGGTATCTTGGACCTTTCTCAAGAGACTTTTCTGTATTTGTTCAGAGGCAGATTTGCAGCACATTCTCCCTTTTACTCGAGGCACCAGCAGGTACTCATTTTTTACCTAGGCAATCCTAGTCTCCATCATTTCCCAACCATAGAAGTCCGTGTAAGAAAAGTTCTACAGAAATTCCCCTTTCAACTGCATAAATATACAGTTGACCCTTGAACAATATGAGGGCTTGGGGTGCTGACCTCCCACGCAGTCAAAAATCTGCATATAGTTTTGGCTCCCCCAAACTGAACTACTAATAGCCTACTGTTGACCAGAAGGCTTACTGATAACATATAGTCGATTAACATGTATTTTGTGTTCAGTGTGTTATATACTGTATTCTTACGATAAAGTAAACTAGAGAAAAGAAATTATTAAAAACTCATAAAAATATATTTATAGTACTGTCCTGTATTTATTGAAAAAAATCCATATATAAGTGTACCTGGGTGGTTCTAACCCCTATTGTTCAAGGTTCAACTATACTGGAGCATGTAAAAAGTGTTTTTGGAAAACTTCAGAAGGAAAAGAAGTGCCCTCTTAACAGAAATGGATGCCTTCTACTCAGAGCTCCAACATGAAAGGCTGCAGCAAGAGGCTCTGTTTATTTATAGCTCCCAGTTTCCTCATCCACAAGCTTTGTTGAATCACTTCTATTCACTTACACATTCATTAGTTTACTCATATTTTGATTTGGCAAATATTTATTTCACTGCCTACTTGAGCCAGGTTGTTGGAATAGGGAAATTTGAATATTGTTTTTGATTTCTTAGAAGAAAAGAGGCAAACAAAATAATATAATAATTTTTATAATTGACCAATGGACAAAGTATAATAGGAATACAGAAAACAGATCATTTAATTTTTGCTGAGAAGGGCAGAAAGGCTTAGAGAAATAAAAGCTAGAAAGATAGGTAGGATGATTCAAGGAAAGGGCAGTCTAGTCAAAGGTAACATCAAGTGCAAAAGCACCAAGGCATAAAAGAAAAATGTGTTCCTCGAACTAAAAGGAGTTCAGAATTGATGAACCAAAATATAAGGTGTCGTCCAAGAATGTCTAGGACGGTGCAAATAATGAAGGGCTCTGTATGCCATACAAAATAATTTAGAGTTTATCTTGTAAAACAGTTGTTCTTAACTGTGTATGACCTAGAGATCCTTTGGCAAACACTCACCTGGGCCCAAACTCAAGAGATTCCAATTTCGTCATTTTGGGATGAAGCCTTTCACTTAGATTTTCTTAAACATCCACAGGTCATGTTGTCTGTCCCTGCTTTAGAACTGCTTTAGGCTCCTAGGAACCACTGAAGAATTATGAGCTTGAGTGTTGGTTGGTAGGTCCCTTTGTGAGGGGAAAGCCATAATGCGCTTGAGTGTTGGTTGGTAGGTCCCTTTGTGAGGAATGTGAAGGGAAATGTTGCAAGTGATAAGAGATACTAGGCAAGGAGTGGTTTCAGAGCCAATGCAGAATTGCAGGCAAGAATGAATGAATTCCTGAGGACGTGGCAGCAAGCAAGGTAAGTAGACTTAAGAGAAATGATGGGAATTAGATCACTAGAAACTGATGATTTAAAATTACATTCTTTTTGGTGACACCATTCCCCAAAAAAGGGGACATGGGGTGGAGAAGAAAGAAGAAAGTGAGTTCAAATTCTCACCTGCTTAGTTGATTGGGTTCAGAATGTAAATTATGTAGGAGACTAAGAAGGTATTAATTTAATATTTCCCTACTGCTTTCTTCTTTGTTTGCAATGTTGGTGATTTGGGAGTGGTTTTATTTGAATTGGCTAACACAGCACTTACTAAGATTTCACAATTCCAAACACCATGGGCAAGCTGCAATTCTAACAATTTATGTCAAGTAAATGTCAAACAGAATCACTCTGTCCTCCTTTAAAGGCTAGGAGGATAGTAAAAAGGCATCCTCAGAGAATTTTCCCCAATCTTCTTCCCTCTCTCTGCTGGAACCACTCAGCGCTATGGTCTGTATTCAGCAGCTTGACGCAGCCAAACAAACTGAGAAGCTTGTTGGATAGAAAAGTGGCCGAGTTACCGAATATTCAAGTAGAAGAAACCATTCTTGGGACAGAATCAGAGTTTGCAGCCACCCCATCCCAACCCAGACAGAAATTACTTTCCACGGCTTCACATCCGTTCTCTTCTCCTTCTACTTTTCCTGGCCCCCCTCCAAGAATCAGTGTTCTGGGGATCTGTCCCGAGGCCCCAATAAAGGGTGCTGACATATTTTCCTATATAGTTGGAGAACCTAGTTCACCAACATATTGAATTTATTTTTCCTGAATTACTGAAAATATCTACATATTTGATCATGTTTTTCATTATAATATCCTCATGTGAGGAAGTAGATGCATTAAAATATTTTTCTATCATTATCTCCTATGGATAGTTAGGGCCACTAAAATATATGATTTGCTTGAATCTTCTAATGTATTACACAGAAAAACCTGTGTACTGTATGTTTGAAAGTACAGGGCCAATGCAGGCTACCTTTTAATCTTTTTACCCAGATTATACATTTGCATGTTTGCAGTGTTGGTGACTTGCAGTGTTTTTATTTGAATAGGCTAATATAGCACTTAAGATTTCACAATTTCAAACACCGAGGGCAAGCTGCAGTTCTAACAATTTATGTCAAGTAAATCACATGCATACACATAGATACAGGTATATTTTACATACATTATGTACAAACATTATACATACATACATATTTTTTATTGGCGGTCTTTTTTTTTTCATTTATTATTGAGTTGTCTGTCTTACCAAGTTGTAAAAGTTCCTCGTATATTTTGGATACAGAACCATTTATCAGATATGTATCCTGCCATTATTTTGTCCCAGTTTATGGTTTGGCTTGTTATTTTCTTAACAGCAATGTTCAAGGAGCAAAGGTTTTTAATTGTGATGAAATCCACTTTTAAATATTTTATCCTTTGTACTCTTTGCATCCTCTCTAAAAAAAATTTTGCCTATCCAGAGTGACAAGATCTCCTCCTGTTTTCTTCTGCAAGTCTTATAGTTTTGCATTTTGGTGGTCTTTTCTTTTTTGCAACAGCACTTCCTTCTGCCAACACCATCTCTGTATTTCTCTTTTCAACTTTCTCTTCTCATGTGATGTCTAGCAAAATGTAAAGTGTGATCAAGATGGGTCTGTTTACCTGCAGTCATCCCCCGTTCTCCAAATAATGCGGGCTGTGAATTTTTATTAATTAATCAATACATTTATTTATTTTTAAACTTAGGTTTTTTTAAAGGTTTTTTGTTTCTTTGTTTGTTTATTTAAGATTTTATTTATTTATTTGACAGAGAGAGAGAGAGAGAGAGTACAAGCAGGGGGAGAGGCAGGGAGAGGGAGAAGCAGGCTCCTGCTGAGCGGAGAGCCCAACATGGGGCTTGATTCCTGGACCCTGGGATCATGACCTGAGACAAAGGCAGACACTTAACTGACTGAGCCACCCAGGTGCCCCTGGGCTATGGATTTTTAGTGAGATGTGTTACCATAATATGTTGACAGCATGGCCCTGAAACCTAAATTAGGCTTATAGGGTAGTGAAACTTCACATTACGGCCAGACTTCCTCAATTAAATAAAATCATGCTGTCTCTCTAGATAACCTACCTTGGAAGTGTAGGTTGAGTTCTGAGGCAATTTCACCCAGGGAGAGAGAAAAACAGGTAGATTTTGAAGGCTCGATGTTCTTGGACCCAACCATGAATAAGAAGCATGGTCACTGCTGCTGTGACCACCACGCATTTCAGAGTAAATCCTGTCACTTAGTGACAAAATGGCAGCTGTGAGAGTCTTAAGAAAGGCAGAATATACATGGGAATGTTAGAAATTGTCTCACTACGTGTAAAATCTAAGTCTATCCACTTTCCAGACCTTAGTTCCCCTCACCCACTCCTTTCCCCTTGATTACTTCACCAGCCTAACCGCCTTCACTTTGGTCTTTGCCCCTCCTTTTTTCCTCCAAAACTAGAACCAGAGTAATCCTTCTGACAGGCTGATCCAACACTTTAGTTCACAGCTTAAACACTTAAACCCATTTTCTCTGGATCAAGTTCCAAGTCTAATGTGGGTGGGTTCCCGAAGCCCATCATGAAAGACCACCTTCCTACACCCACAGCTTTATTTCCTAAGGCTTTCCCCCTCAAGCTCAGGCAAAGCAAGATTTTCAAAATCCCAGGCTCTTTGCCAGGACAGTCACTTCTTCTCTGTTTCCAGCTAACCCCAATTCACCTTTTGATCTCTGATTAGAGGTTATTTCTTCTGGGAAGTTGCCATTAGCCCCTTCTATGTGCTACTAGAGTAACCTGGACTTGCCTGTACTTATATAGCCATTTGCAAATGCACTCTAATTGTCTATCAACTTCCCTGCTCTCTTTCATTTTCCCCGTCAGCTTCTTGTGGGTAGAATATTTTATTTTCTTAATACCTCCAGTAGCTAGCTCACTGCCCACACACAGTAAGTTTTCAGTCACTAGTTGTAGAATAGAATGAATGAATGAATGAGTGTAGTAAAACTGTATGCCATTTTAATGGTTTTTGATATGATGATAGAGAAAATTACAAGTCTAGTGAAAGTCTAGGCAAAGGATTGGGGTAAATTAGCTAAAATACTGAGGAGAAAATGAGTCAAACATACTTTAATAAGAAATTTATTATATTCTGACTCCTGTTTCTTTTTACTATCAGGAAGTCAAGGAGTGCCACTAAACTGAAGAGATCATCTCAACCAGCATTTGAATAAGCCTTGAGATGTATAATTTTTTTCTTTTCCTTTCTTGCTTTTTTTTTTTTTTTTTTTTTTTTTTGAGAGAGAGAGAGTGCGAGTGCACACAGGGGGTGGGGGAAGAGAAAGATAGAGAGAAAGAATACTAAGCAGGCTTGCAGGGAGCCTGCTTAGGGCAGAAACCAACATGAGGCTCAGTCTCAACACCCTAAGATCATGACCTGAGCCGAAATCAAGAGTCAGATGCTTAATCGACTGAGCCACCCAGGTGCCCCATAATTTTTTTCATTTTTAAAATACCTTTAGGATTTATGTTACTCAACCACTTAAGAAAAGCTTTGCATTTATTTAATTTAAATTTGATTAACATATAGTGTATTATTAGTTTCAGAGGTAGAATTCAGTGATTCATCAGTTGCATATAACACCCAGTGCTCATTACAGCAAGTGCCCTCCTTAATGCCCATCACCCAGTTACCCCATCCCCCCCCACCAGCCTCCCCTACAGCAACCGTGTTTTTTTCCTAAGAGTTAAGAGTCTGTTATTGTTTGTTTCCCTCTCTTTTTGTATTATTTTATTTTTCCTTCCCCTCCCCTGTGTTCATCTGTTTTGTTTCTTAAATTCCACATATGAGTATAATCATATGGTATTTGTCTTTCTCTGCCTGACTTATTTCACTTAGCATAATATCCTCTAGTTCCACCCATGGTGCTGCAAATGGCAAGATTTCATTCTTTTTGATAGCTAAGTAATATTCCACTGTATATAGATACCACATCTTCTTTATCTATTCATCTATGGGTGGACATCTGGGCTGTTTCCATAGCTTGGCTATTGTGGACATTGCTGCTATAAACATGGGGGTGCAGGTGCCCCTTCGGATCACTACATTTGTATCTTTGGGGTAAATACCTAGTAGTGCAATTGCTGGGTCCTAGGGTAGCTCTATTTTCAACTTTTTGAGGGCCCTCCATACTGTTTCCAGAGTGGCTGCACCAGCTTGCATTCCCACCAACAGTGTAAAAGGGCTCCCCTTTCTCTGCATCTTCGCCAACACCTGTTGTTTCCTGTCTTATTAATTTTAGCCATTCTGATTGGTGTGAGGTGATACCTCACTGTGGTTTTGATTTGCTATTTCCCTGATAATGAGTGATGTTGAGCATCTTTTCATGTGTCTGTTGTCCATTCGTATGTCTTCTTTGAAGAAATGTCTATTCATGTCTTCTGCCCATTTCTTAACTGGATTTTTTGTTTTTTGGGTGTTGAGTTTGATAAATAGATTTTGGATACTAGCTCTTTATCCGATAAGACATTTGCAAATATTTTCTCCCATTCCATAGGTTGCCTTTTAGTTTTGTCAACTGTTTCCTTTGCTGTGCAAAAGCTTTTTTTCTTGATGAAGTCCCCAAAATTTATTTTGGCCTTTGTTTCCCTTGCCTTTGGTGAGTAGTTGCCTAGTGAGTAGTTGCTGTGGCTGAGGTCAAAGAGGTTGCTGCCTGTGTTCTCCTCTAGGATTTTGATGGTTTCCTACCTCACATTTAGGTCTTTCATCCATTTTGAGTCTATTTTTGTGTATGCTGTAAGACAGTGGTCCAATTTCATTATTCTGCATGTGGCTGTCCAATTTTCCCAGCACCATTTGTTGAAGAGACTGTCTTTTTTCCATTGGATATTCTTTCCTGCTTTGTCGAAGATTAGTTGACCATAGTGTTGAGGGTCCATTTCTGGGTTCTCTATTCTGTTCCACTGATCTATGTGTCCGTTTTTGTGCCACTCCCATACTGTCTTGATGATTACAGCTTTGTAATCCAGAATTGTGATGCCACCAGCTTTGGTTTTCTTTTTCAACATTCCTTTGGCTACCCAGGGTCTTTTTCTGGTCCCATACAAATTTTAGGATTGTTTGTTCCAGCTCTGTGAAAAATGTTGGTGGTACTTTGCTAGAGATTGCATTGAGTGTATAGATTGCTTTGGCAAGCATAGACATTTTAACAATATTTGTTCTTCAAACCCATGAGTATGGAACATTTTTCCATTTCTTTGTGTCTTCCTCAATTTCTTTCATAAGTGTTCTATAGTTTTCAGAGTACAGATTCTTTACTTCTTTGCTTAGGTTTATTCCTAGGTATCTTATGGATTTTGGTGCAATTGTAAATGGGATGGATTCCTTGATTTCTCTTTCTTCTGCCTCATTGTTAGTGTATAGAAATGCAACTGATTTCTGTGCATTGATTTTATATCCTTCCACTTTGCTAAATTCCTGTATGAGTTCTAGCAATTCTGGGGTGGAGTCTTTTGGGTTTTCCACATAGAGTATCATATCATCTGTGAAGAGTGAGAGTTTCACTTCTTCTCTGCATATCTGGATGTCTTTTATTTCTTTTTGTTGTCTGATTGCTGAAGCTAGACTTCCAGTACAATGTTGAACAAGAGTGGTGAAAGTGGACATCCCTGGCATGTTCCTGACCTTAAGGGACTAACTCTCAGGTTTTCCCTGTTGAGGATGGTATTCATTGTGGGTTTTTCATATATGGCTTTTATGATATTGAGGTGTGTTCCCTCTATCCCTATACTGAAGAGTTTTTATCAAGAAAGGATGCCGTACTTTGTCAAATGCTTTTTTTGCATCTATTGAGAGGATCACATAGTTCTTGTCCTTTCTTTTATTAATGTGGTGTATCACATTGATTGATTTGTGGATGCTGAATCAACCTTGCAGCCCAGGAATAAATCCCACTTGGTCGTGGTGAATAATCCTTTTAATGTACTATTGGATCAGATTAGCTAGTTTCTTGGTAAGAGTTTTTGAATCCATGTTCATCAGGGATATTGGTCTGTAATTCTTCTTTTTGGTGGGATTTTTGTCTGGTTTTGGAATCAAGGTAATGCTGTCCTCATAGGATGAGTTTGGAAGTTTTCTTTCCATTTCTATTTTTTGAAATAGTTTCAGAAGAATAGGTATTAATTCCTCTTTAAATGTTTGGTAGAATTCCACTGGGAGGCCACCTGGCACTGAACTCTTGTTTGTTGGGAGATTTTTGATTACTGCTTTAATTTCTTTGCTGATTATGGGTCTGTTCAGGTTTTCTATTTCTTCCTGTTTCAGTTTTGATAGTTTATGTGTTTCTAGGAATGCATCCACTTCTGTCGGATTCCCTAATTTGTTGGCATATAATATTCTCTTATAATTGTTTATATTTCTTTGGTGTTGGTTGTGATCTCTCCTCTTTAATTCATGATTTTATTTATTTGGGTCCTTCCTCTTTTCTTTTTGATAGAGCCCCTGGCTAGGAGTTTATTGATCTTATTAATTCCTTCAAAGAAGCAGCTCCTAGTTCTGTTGATCTGTTCTACTGTTTTGTGATTTCTATATCATTGACCTCTGCTTTAATCTTTATTTCTCTTCTCCTGCTGGATTTAGACTTTCTTTGCTTTATCCAACTCCTTTACATGTAAGGTTAGGTTGTTTATTTGAGATCTTTCTTGTTTCTTGAGAAAGGTCTGTATTGCTATATACTTCCCTCTTAGGACCACCTTTGCTGCATCCCAGTGGTTCTGAACTGTTGTGTTTTCATTTTCATTTGTTTCCATGTATTTTTTATATTCTTCTTTAATTTTCTGGTATACTCATTCATTCTTTAGTTGGATGCTCGTTAGCCTCCATGTATTTGTGTTCCTCCCGAATTTTCTCTTATGATTGAGTTCATTGTGGTCTGAAAATATGCATGGTATAATCTCAGTCTTTTTGTACCAGTTGAGACCTGATTTGTGACCCAGTATGTGATCTATTCTGGAGAATGTTCCATGTGCACTTGAGAAGAACGTGTATTCTGTTGCTTTAGGATGGAATGCTCTGAATATATCTGTGAAGTTCATCTGGTCCAGGGTGTCATTCAAAGCCTTTTTTTCTTATTGGTCTTCTGCTTAGATGAGCTGTCCATTGCTGTGAGGGGGGTGTTAAAGTCCCCTCCTATTATTGTATTATTATCAATGTGTTTCTTTAATTTTGTTATTAATTGGTTTATATATTTGGCTGCTCCTAAGCTAGGGGCATAAATATTTACAGTTGTTAGATCTTGTTGGATAGACCCTTTTATTATGATATAGTGTCCTTCTTCATCTTTTATTACAGTCTTTGGTTTAAAATCCAGTTTGTCTGATATAAGAATTGCTATTCCAGCTTTCTTTTGATGTTCATTGGCATGATAAATGGTTCTCCAACCCCTCGCTTTCAATCTGGAGGTGTCTTTGGATCTAAAATGAATCTCTTGTAGACAGCATATTGATGGGTCTTGGTTTTTTTAGTCCAATCTGATACCCTATGTCTTTTGACTGGAGCATTTAGTCCACTTACATTCAGAGTAATTATTGAAAGATGTGAATTTAGTCCCATTGTATTACCTGGAAAGTCACTGTTCCTGTAGATTGTCTGTGTCCCTTTCCGGTCTTTGTTACTTTTAGGCTCTCTCTCTGCTCAAAGGATCCCCTTTAATATTTCTTGCAAGGCTGGTTTAGTGTTCATGAATTCTTTTAGTTTTGTTTGTCCTGGAAACTCTTTATGTCTCCTTCTATTCTGAATTAAAGTCTTGCTAGATAAATATTCTTAGCTGCATATTTTTGCCATTTAGCACATTGAATATATCATGCCAGTCCTTTCTGGCCTTCCAGGTCTCTGTGGACAGGTCTGCTGCAAGCCTTATGTTTCTACCCTGGTAGGTTAAGGATCTCTTGTCCTGAGCTGCTTTCAGGATTTTCTTTTTATCTCTGAAATTTGCAAGCTTCACTATTACATGTCCATGGGTTGACCTATTTTTATTGATTTTGAGGGGGGTTCTCTGTGCCTCCTGGACTTGAATGCCAGTTTCTTTCCCCCAATTAGGGAATTTCTTATCTATAATTTGTTCAAATAAACCTTATGCCGCCCCCCTTCTCTCTTCATTTTCTGGAACGCCTACTATCTGACTGTTATTATGCTTTACAGTATCCCTGATTTCTTAAAGTCTCCTTTTGTGATCCAGTAGTTGTTTTTCTCTTTTTCTCGTTCCTTATTTTCCATCATTTTGCCTTCTATATCACTGACTCTCTCTTCTGCATTGTTTATCCTTGCTGTTAGAGCCTCCATTCTTGACTGCCTCTCAATAATAGCATTTTTAATTTTGGCCTGATTATATTTTGCTTCTTTTATTTCTACTGTACAGGATTTTCTAGTGTCTTCTATGTTTTTTTCAAGCCCAGCTAGTATCTTTATAATTTTGTTTTGAAATCTACTTTCAACATCTTACTTATATCCATATTGATTAAACCCCTGGCAGTGAGTACTTCCTCCTGTTCTTTATTTTGGGGTGAATTTCTCCATCTCATCATTTTGTCCAGAAACAAATAGAAGGAAGAGAGAGAAAAGACAAAAATAAAAACACCAGAAAACAAACAAACAAAACAGAAGAAAACACAAACAAATCAAAACAAGAAAAAATTTAAAAAGTAAAACAGAACAAAACAATAAACTCCTGGGTGTATTTTGGTCTGTTTGTTAAAAGGAACTAGATTCCAAAATAGGAAAGGAAGAAAAAGTTATATATATATATAGTGTGTGTGTGTGTGTGTGTGTGTGTGTGTATACACAGAAGTAAACTAAAATACAATGAAAGGAAACCAAAAATAAAATATACATATATTACGTATGTATAAAAGTAAAAATTAAAAAATTATTAAAAAATTGAAAAAACAAAATAGCTGAAAAAAAATAAAACTTAAAGACTAAAGAATAAAAATAATTTAAAAAACCCCACAAATGCTATATACTGTTTTCCCCAAGAGCTGAAGTTCTGCAGTTCTCTTTGATCAGTAAACTTGGTGCTAGCGAGTTGTTCCTGCTGGTCTTCACAGGGAGGTGCCCGTTGTGCTGATTCTCAGGTGTCCTTGCCCTGGAGGAATTGTGCCTCCTTGCCAGGGGCCAGGCTCAGTGTAAGCTGCTCTGCATTTCACTATGTGGTGTTGTTCTGCTCCCTGAAGGCTCTTGGCACCAATTGGGGGGATGAAAATGGCCGCGTCCAGATCTCTAGCCCCAGAGCTGAAAGTTCGCTCCCCCCACTCTTCTGTGAGCCCTCACAGAAAAGCAGTCAATCTCCCTGGTTTCCCTCCGAACTCTGTTTACTCAGCCTGTGACTGAGCATTTTCATCTCAGGCACGCGACCCAGTTTCAAGTCTCCCAACTTTATGTACTCCTGAGGCCTGCACCCAAGCTGTTCCTCCTGCCCAGCTGCTGCCTTTTTCTGGGCGCCTGCTTGAAGAGCGGCTGTGTGACCGCGCAGCAGATCGCAGTTTACGGCAACACCGAGCAGAAAGAGGGCACCTAGAATTGCTGTTTCCAGCCGGCTTCCCCGCTCTGATGCCTGGGAACTCCGCTGCACTCAGGCACCCCCATTCTTCTTGTGACCCTGGGGATGCTGAGACCATGCTGTCCCACATGGGATTCCACCCTGCTTTGCCACTTGAGCACATTTAAGCCAGGGATGTCCCCCATTGTAGCAGACTCCTAAAATCTCTTATTAAGCACTCTGCTGCTTATAACACTTTGCTATAGCCTCCTTAAGCAAGCTCCCTCCCCTCCGCCATATCTTCCAATACACCCCCTACCTTCCAAAAAGTGGTTGCTTTTCTATTTGGAGAATTGCAGCAATTATTTTCTCATATCTCCAATTGGTTTTGCAGGTGTTCAGAATGATTTGATAACTACCTAGCTTAATTTCAGGGACCAGATGAAATTAGGGTCACCTACCCCTCCGCCATCTTAACTCCTTCCTCCTCAGCAGTTATTTACTTATTTACCCCTACAACAGACAATATTTACGTGTTCCAAACTCTTTAACTTCAATCTAAGTGTATTTCTTTATCTTTGTTTCTAGACATACATGAGGAAAAAGAGGTTAAACAATTGTTGGAAACCTCAAGAGAATCAGACAGCAAGCCAACAGGTAAGAAACTTCTGTCTTTCAGGTAGATTTTTTTCTGCCTTTTATGGTAATTGGATTCTTTAGGACACTGGATACAGAAACACACAATTAGCTTACTGATATAGAATTCAGTAAGATAATTAATGGACGTTAAGGGAAGAATAGAAAATAAATGGGAAATTAGGCAGAACCTGTATATTTAATAAATTAAATCGAACTTTCATGTATCTTACAGTTTCTGAAAATTTGCAATTCTAAAGAAACAAAACAAAGGAGGAACATAAGATGACTTAATAAGCAAGCTGTAATGGATTAAGAGTCGTGGACTATGTTCTCTTGACCACCAGAGAAAAAGCTATACCAGAAGAGTCTAGAAATTGGGTTGCCCTGCTCTTTGCTCGGATCTTTAGATTCAGTCCCCAACTACTGAATTTCAGTTAACTGTACTGTTTCTCTGCTTGTTATTAACTTGTCACAATCTGTATTTTGTATTTTTGTTATTATCTATTCACTATATTCAATTTCAAAATGATGTGCCCACACAACAATTTTGTTACAAAACACGTTTAAAGCAAAATCTGTGCATGCTCCTAATGGCTTCTCCAGGTTTGTAACATGCATCGATCATTTTTGTAATGTTTCTGATCAAATGTCTGAGTTCAGATATCTTAATAAGAAATAAGAAAACAGAAGCCACAGGCATCATAGCATTTGTCTATGACTGTTTCTATTTCTGAAGTCTTAATAAAAGTGGTATAAGTGAAGATGAACTGAAACTCTCAAAATACCAAATGGGCTAGAAACTGAAACTCTAAAAATAACACAGAGGATTATGTCTACCAACAGCTTTCTAAAAAATCCCCATGTACAAATTTTCTTTTAAATTAATTCACCGAGTCTCACCATTTCACTTCTTGCAGCCTTGGACATCTGGGTTTTTGAAACCAGTAGCTGTGAATTAATCATTCTGACTGTTTTGTTATGTTTATATAAGAGATGTGTTTTAAAGCTAATTTAACACAGTATTTCAAGAGAAAAATTGACACTTGGAAACAAAAAGTGGGAAACATTGGGCAGTGTTAACTAAAGTGTGAGCTGAATTAAATCACTAGCTTCTACGTTTTCCTTGGTTCGTGGCTGGTAGGCAGGTCTAGGGTATTACTGATTAGCTTCTTCCTCTAGAGAAAGGAATGCATGTAGGGAGAGAATGAGAGGGACAGTCACAACTTGGAAGTTAATTAAGAAATTCAATTTTAGGCATTCAGCTACAAAGTTGAAAGACTTTCAAATCTTAGGTTAAGCACATTCCATTTTTTCCACATAACCTACCAAGCTTGGCTGACAAGTAATAAGGCCAACTTCCCCTAGCAACAAGTCATACTGTCCTTGTAGCTGCTTGTTCAGCTGCAAGCATTCTGGGTTTCAAGGGAAAAGGAAGCTATTTTAAAGGACTAATAGGTGAAAAGAAACCAATTATTTTTAGGGATGGCTTCAAAAAGATATCTTCTAAGCTATCAGAAATGCTGCTTGGAGAAATGTGTGGTATTAGCCCTGAATCCAAAACAGAGAAAGCGTGTAAAGGGGGAGGGTCTCCTTTCACATAATCTCTCATTTTCCAGTCTTTCTAGCGTGAAAATTACCCCTTCAAAAAAATCAGACTGAGTCAAAGGACAGAACTATAATGCACTAGGAAAAACATTAATTAAAACTTTTATCTGTTAGCCATAAAATGTGTTTATCAACATGATAATACAGAATTTTCTAAGATTAGAACTATATTATTTCAAATAGTCAACTAGAACCAGCAGGGAGAAAAGTAATACTATACTATATTCATGCTTGTCTTAAACATCTGAGATATTGGAACCTGTGTTCAGCCTTATTGAAGACATGGGCATAGCTGGAGGCACTATTTCTATGCCATAGGGATTTAATTTCTAAAGAAACCATTTAAATATAATTTTAAAATGGATAAACTATTATCTCGTTTTTATTTTATAGCATTGTAATATGTGAAACTGGTCTCTTGAAAATCTAACAGGTACCCGAAAGAGACAGAATTCCTGATTTCACTTTCCCAAACTACTCTACCAGCAGCCTCCACGTTCTGTCACTGGCAACTCCATCTTTCCAGTTGCTCAGGCCAAAAACCTTAGTCTGGTTTCTCATCAGTAGTGCAAAATTTCTCAGCATTGTTGCCATTTAGGGCCCAGTAATCTTCTGTTGGAGACAGCTGTTCTGGCCATCACAGATCAAGCAGCATATCTGCCTCCACTAGTAGATACATGTAACACCCTCCCCAGTGGTGACAACCCAGTATGTCTCCAGACACGGCCATAACATCATCCCCAGTTGAGAACCAGTGCCTTAGAGTCATGACTAACTTGGATCGCTCTCACATCCCACATTAATCTCCTAGCAAATCCTATTGGCTCTGCTTCAAAACACTTGACATACAAGCACTTCCCACACCTCCACTACCCCCGCCTTAATCCAAAACTGCCATCGTCCAAATCCTGGATTACTTCAAGGGCCTCCTAACCTGTCCCCTTCCTTCCACCCTTGGCTACTTCATTCTATTTTGAACACACTAGCCAGACAGACACTATTAAAATGCTATAAACTTCTCTTCTGCAAAATCTTCCAATGGTTTTCTATCTCACAAAGAGTAAAGTCGAGGCACTTAAAATGGCTTTTCTGATGTCATCTCATTCTACTCTAATCACCTCCTTGTTCTTCTTGGTATACTTCAGGTGGGATTCTGCCTCAGGGCCTTTGTATCTGCTGTTTCTTTTGCTTGGCAGTCTCATTCCCTCAAGTCTTTATTCAGATGTCACACCCCCACTGAGGCCATCCCTGACAAATGGATTTAAAATGGGACTTCCTTCCAATCCCCACTGTCTATCCCTTTCCCTGGTATATTTTTCTCCAAAGTACCTATTATCTTACTGTATCATTTACTTATTTATTTTGTTTATTGTCTGGTTCTACCCATTATGCTCCATGATGAAAGTACTTTCTGTCTACTTTTTTCACTAATTTATCCTCAGGGCCAAGAATAGTTCCTGGCATATTATTGAGAGGCTCTCAAACAAAATATATTGAATAAACAGCCTCTCTAGGATAACTATTGGATATTCTCAAAGGAACTTCTTGGGATTTTCAAAACCATTTATTTACATTTGGTTTTTCAATTTGGAGAATTAAAATGTAAATATTTTCTTTGTGATTGGTGTATTTTCATTTTTGAAACTATTTTGAGATCTCAGAATAACTTTTCTTATAGTGTTCCTGAAATTGGCAAGCAAAGTGATACGAATTATTGCCTTCACACTTACATAACTCCAAGGAAATGTTTTAGATTTTTCTCATGCTTATCAGTTAAAATTAAACAAATCTTCAACAAAAGTTATTCAGTTGAACCTTAATATTTCTTAACACAATTTCTAGAGTCACAAAATCTCTTCATTACTTCAGTCAACCTACATCAATTTTTAAACTTCAATGAACTACGTACAAAGTGTAATGCTTGATTTTGCCAAGTAATTCATCTGATAATTTAAGAAACCCAACAGTTTCATTTTCTTCTAGGAACCTTTTCCCCTTTTGTTGTCTTGGATGACCTCAGCTGATAGCAATGCTACTGATACTTGGGACCGTTTCTTTTCCTGGTTTTTTTTTTTTTTTTTGCTAAACCAAAGTAACCAAAGGAACCACTCAGAAAATATCTTCAGTTGCTGGAAGGTTGAAAGCACTTGAGAACAGTTCAATTTTTCATATAATTTGCTTATGAGGGAATGTATTTATTTTTAATTAGTTTTACTCCTAATTTCCCTCTTTGAGTGTCAAATATGAGAGGCTAGAGGGCTTGAATTTCTCTGCTTACCACACTGGTAGGGTGGCCTGTCTTTCCCACGTGTGCTTGCCAACACTGTACTCACTGAGCCTGTTAAAAGGAGCTCTAAGACGTGGCCAACTACTGAGAAAAAAAATGGCTTCCAAGATTCCCCATGGCTCATATTTATGACTAAACTGTGTGAGAACATGCCAATATTTCTAGAAAGATGGTTCTGGGAAA
Organism: Ursus arctos; assembly: GCF_023065955.2. NCBI lineage: Eukaryota > Metazoa > Chordata > Mammalia > Carnivora > Ursidae > Ursus > Ursus arctos. The sequence goes on along the minus strand of NW_026623111.1, from coordinate 66,677,694 downwards.
ATGAGTCTAAAGGTTATGGTGCTGCACCAAATTCATTCTCGCATAATGAGGTACTTTTACATTCAGATAATCAATGCAAAGCAGGTATTTATTCGGTGCTTATTGTGGGCTTAATTCTGTATCAGAACGGCATTTCACTATAGTAACTTGGGGTCCGAATAATATTTATAAAAATGTTTCTACTTTGTTCCACGAATAACGGGTTGATACCAGGGGTTTTCACTAGAACAAGTGACCACTTGAACTGTTTTATTTATTGAAAACGAACTGTATAAACAGTATATACAAGGGCAGTGGAGAGGTAAAGAGTGTGTTTCTTCTTTTGTCAGTGGCAAAAAGAAAGTTTTGACAAATTGACCAATGAGAAAGTGACTGTAAATGGAGACCAATGGGGGCTATACTTTGTAAAACCTCTTTCATAGTTATCATCTACCCCCTGAAGTACTCGTACTTGGCCAACCAAATGAGAATATATTCACTTGTGAAAATGCCTCGAAGGGAAAGTCATTAATTTGCCTAACACTCTGTCCCGGAGAGCAGGCTGACATGAAGTTTTCTAAAGATTACTCTCTTTTGACCATTTTCCCATATTTCTCATATTTCTTTAAAAACCTATTGAAAATTTCATGGCTGGCTAGATTTTAAGATTCACTGTTAATTTTCAGCAGACAAGTTCTGAGAAGGAAGGGTTAAGAGAAAGAAGGCGTTTTTCCTTTCCTTGAAGAACTCCTTAAATCTTATGGAATTCAAAAGGGAGAGCGGAGTAGGCCACTTAGAATGCATTACCTTCCCTCGAAGGTTTCAGTATGCCTGACAGCACTTTATTAAAATACAATCATGAATAAGTTCCAAGAAATTCTTCTCCCAGTTGTATAGGGGACATAAATGGAGGCTTGGAAAGATGGAGAAATGTAGCCATAGCCCAGAAAGAGATGAAAAGGCTAAGGAGAATGCAAAATTCAGCAATACTCACATCTAAAAACAAAGAATAAAATAAAAACAAGACAAAAATCTTCTCTGTTCTAGTCAATAGAAAATTGTTCCAAAACACCACTGAAACGTTTTGACCCTAGTTTGTAGTATTCTACATAAGTTGCTGTGAACTTTTTCACCAACCTATACATACCTTCGCCAAGAATAAATCTTAATGAATGAAGATAGGAGAAAGGCTTTTTATTTATTTATTTATTTTAAAGATTTTATTTATTCGACAGGATAGAGACAGCCAGCTAGAGAGGGAACACAAGCAGGGGGAGTGGGAGAGGAAGAAGCAGGCTCATAGCGGAGGAGCCTGATGTGGGGCTCGATCCCATAACGCCGGGATCACACCCTGAGCCGAAGGCAGATGCTTAACCATTGTGCCACCCAGGCGCCCCAAGAAAGGCTTTTTAAACACTAGTACCGTTAGTTAGGCCGCTATTGTGTGAAACTAGATGACAGCTATGGATAAGTATGGCCACAGGCCATGATTATCATGCTTTCCTTAAGGGGAAAAAAAAAAACTAGAGGTGACTCAGTCGGTTAAGCACCGACTCTTGATTTTGGCTCAGGTCATGATCTCCGGGTCATGATCTCAGGGTCATGATCTCAGGTCTATGAGACTGAGCCCCATGTCAGGCTCCACGCTCAGTGGGAAGTCTGTTACAGATTCTCTCTCTCCCTCTTCCCACCCCCCCACACCTGTGCACTCATGCTCTCTCTCTCATAATAAATACATAACTCTTTTTAAAAAGCTGATTAAACGTAAGCTTTATTAAATCATTCATATAAGACATACTAATTGATTCCAAAATATTGTTTACCTTTCTGTTGTTTTATGTGAAGGATTTTTATGCCACAACATTCCAGGCAAAATGAAAAATTCTCACTTTCTTAAAATGTCATTTAAATTTTTAATTATAGTTTCAAATTCAGTAGTTACACAAATTGTTTATTGTTCTTATTTCATAACAGACAGTGTTTTTTAATTCATTTCAGAACTGTCTCTACAGAATACTAAATAGTTTTGGGTTTATGGTCACCATCTTCTTTTACTAAAAGTAAGTAATTCACAAAATATGCTTTGACCCAAGAATATAGGATTATAACAGTGGATGTAGGTTGTAATAGCTGCAGGCAAATTCTTAGAACTGCATTTTGCAACTTGAATTCATCCAGCAGTTACAGAAAGAGCATATTTATTCTATTGGAAAGCAACTCAATAAAAGGTGACTTCTCATTAGCTGCTGAGTGAAACTGCTTTATTTTATCTGATAAAAATTTCAAATATTTTCTTCAAGCGTACATTACACTTATTCTCTCGAGGCATTGTCTAACCAACCTTCCATTTTAAAGCTTCGATGTCTATGATCAAGAGTTATGCATAGGAATTTTCTTTGGCAGTTATTAGACTGAATCAGTTATTAAAATAAATACAAATTAAAATGTCCTATTTGACTCATTTCACATGAAAGTTATTTTGCAGTAGCAAGTCCCCAAAGGACACTACTCGATAGCCATACTAAAATAGTATGATTGTATAATAAACCTGATAAAATGTCCATCAGATATAAGAATATTCACGGAAAATACTTAACTAATTGTGAGGGCATTTATCACCCTATGCTCCTGAGCATAGATAGCTCTTGCAATCTGACTGTAAGTAACCTACTTTGAATACCATGTTGTAGCAAAGAATGTTCGTAAGCCCACATAGGCCTAAAAAAGCTGCCTGAAAACTTTTATGTTATTAATGAAAAATATCCAAAATATTTTCAGAATAAGCATTGTTAATTGAATGACAAACTCTTCTGTGCCAATAAATGACAAAAAATTAAATACAGGGTATCATATGAAACTATAGTTCATGTTCTATATTCAGTTTAATTAGTACTCTGTATAAATTATTACTTACACAATTTCTTTAAAGATTTTATTTATTTATTTGAGAGGGAGAGAGAGAGAAAGAGATTGAGAGAATGAGTGGGGGGAGGGGCAGAGGGAGAAGTAGATTCCCTGCGGAGCAGGGAGCCAGACATAGGACTTGGTCCCAGGACCCTGGGATCAAGACCTGAGCCAAAGGCAGATGCTTAACAACTGAGCTACTCAGGCACCCTACACAATTTTTTCTTATATTCAAGATTTATATCCTCCAATCTTCAGTTATTAATTCTAAAGTAACATACAAAGTACACATGTGTACATGTACCCGTTCACATAACATTATATAATACCTGTTGTCATGAATCTGACTATATAATAATATACATTTTAAAGTGTCAATAGCTATTATAAGGATCTAGAGCCCCGGTGCTTCCCATCCTCCTGCTCCCATTCTGTAGAACATAGATTTCCATCAGTTAGATAATAGCTTCAGATTTTCTGTTTTCAAAGTGTGGCTAAAAAATGTTTATTTTTGTTCATTAATTCATTTATTTAAAAAAGTACATATACATGGTATATATATGAGAGAGGCCTGGATATAAATCCTATCTTTAACAACTACTAGCTTTTCCATCATGGTCATGGTTTCCTCATATGTAGAGTAATAAGATCTACATTATAGGATTATTTTAACTATCCACAAAAAATATATATGTGTGTGTGTTAAAATACACATTTTTCTGATTTATACTCCAGTACCAAAATGTTAGCTCTACTTCTGTATATTTATAATTATTAATAATAATAAAATAAGGGCACCTGGGTGGCTCAGTCAGTTAAGCATCTGCCTTCAGCTCAGGTCATGATCCCAGGGTCCTGGGATTGAGTCCCACATCGAGCTCCCTGCTTGATGAGGAGTCTGCTTCTCCCTCTAACCCTAACCCCTGCCTGTTCTCTCTCTCTTTCCTGCTCTCTCTCTCACACACTCTCTCTCAAATACATAAATAAAATCTTTAAAAAATAATAATAATAAAATAAGAGGTGAAGGAATATGTATGTATAAATCGCATCTAGAAAAGCAGTGTCCAAAAGAATGTTTTGCCACGGTGGAAATAGTCTATAATCTGTACTGTCCAATAGAGTAGTCCCGAAGCATGTGTGGCTATTGAGTATTTGAAATATAGAGAGTACAACTGGAGAAGTGAATTCTTAATTTTATTTAAATTATGTTTAAATAACCATATATGGCTAATAGTTACTGTAAAGGGCAGTGCAAATCCAGAGCGACTACATCTACTCAAAGTAACTTTCATCTTGTTTAGCTTTTTCTAAGTTTTTTTTTTTTTTTTACCACATCATACATAAAGGGACTTCTCTAGGTCCCTGTATCAAATTTTCATAATTAATATAGAAAATCCAATGATTCTATCATTATTCATGTGCAGAAAATATAAAATGACTTCTCTGCAACAGTGATGGGTTCTTGTTTTATTCAGTTCTGTATAATCAAAGGTCACACATTTGAACACAGTAATTTTTCAGTATGTATTATTATTTTTGCTTGGAAATTTTATCAGACTCCCCTCTGCCTTTGGACATAATTTAGCCTTGTCTTGAAGTCACAGATTCATCATTATGAGTATCATTTTAGGGGAAAATTGTACTATTATACGCTTATAATATATCTCAAGAGCTCTTAACACCTTGAGGAAAAATTAATATTCAAAACAAATCAACACAAAACCAAAAAGTAACAAAGAAAACAAACTTATGCCCCAGTCTAAACCAAGAAATAAACAAAAATTCTTGTTACAATCATCACATAAGATCTTTCCAAGTTCCTCCTTTACTCTACCCAACCAATCAAGACAGACCAACTGTACAACGATTGCCATATGTAATGCAAGGTGCACCAAACACACCACCCCCACTTGGCTTCCCAAAGGCTACAGTTTCTGCATCTCTCAAACAGACACACAACTTCTCTTACATTTGTGTAACATTATTGATTGGAGGAAAGGAGAGTTATCCCTCATATCTCAAGAACTGGTGCTAAAAGAACTCAGCAATTCTTACTACAAAGCTTAAAATTTCTCCTTCTTCATTTTCATCATCATTAACTACTTCTGCAGATGTGAGCATTTTCATTGTGCTTTAAAAAATGTTTGCCTTGATAAAAATTCTAGACACAAGAAACACATAAAATGGGAATGCCAGTACTAATGATCTCTGAAAACCTTAATTTATATTCTAGTGATGGATCAACTTCTCATGGATTTCTTTAAGAAATACGATTTTGTGTTCTGAATTATATCCCATTTCATAGGCTAAATCGATAAAATAATGTTGCGGGATAATAAATGTGCAACTGTCCCTGACTAGTAACTCTATTTCGTTATATGGAGTACTATTACTATCATTTTTGTTAAACTGACATTTCACTAAAGATACCACAAGGTAAACATGTCAAAAATCATCTAATTACTTACTATCTTATTATTAAATAACAAATAAATGCAGAACATGTTTAAAAATCTCTAATATGAACATTGTCATTAAATTTTTTCATTGTAATATAGCATGTAACATAAAGTCGTTTTGCTCTAACACTAAAAAAAACTTATTGAAGTGAGCAAGCGAAACGATAGGCCAGTTTCAGCAGCATTTTAAAATTCTCAGATTATAAACTATGCTAAGAAATGAGTTTTCTGAGAAAGACATTAAATTGTTCACTTTCCAATTTTTTTTATTGATTTTCACATCTCTAAGCCCACCTGTTAATATTGTGTCTAATTTTGAAAGATCAAAAGCATCCTTTTAAAAATCAGGTCTGGTTTAGTCAATATTTTTTATTACTCTTAGAGAAATAACTAATAATGGAAAATGATTTATTTAATTAAAGATATGGCCTTGAGAGAATATAGATGCATGCAGTCATCAAAATTATTGAATTATATAGAAATGATGTAAGACCACTTATGGCCTATTATTAAGTGAAAACAGAAAAATTCAAGTATGGGTATACTACGAATTATGAAAACTACTTTGGGATAAAGGCTAGAAAAGAAAATTTAAAAATGAAAATCTGGTATCATGAAGAATTTCTCAACTTACATCTTAAGGCTTTAAACATCATTTTTATAATTATAAAAAATAAACTGAATCACAAATTGCATGCCCTTTCCACGTAGGTGAATACAGCAAAGGAAAAATTTGGAAAAACTTCGAAGTTTTCCCAATTCCCCAGTGGCCTCAAATCTCTTATCTAATTTAATCCATTAGCAAGTCCTGTCATTTTTACTACAAAAACTTCCACAAATCAGTCCACATTTTCCACCCCCGGACTGATGAATTCATCTCCTTACTGGTCTTCTCCCAAGGTGATACTGAGTCTAGTTCACGTGAGAATTCAGAACCTCCAAAGAGCCCCCACACTGTGACCACCACCAATGGGTATCTCCTGACTGGGGCCCTTGCTCAGGGGTTCGTATTCCTCAAAACTACAGGCCCTGAACTCAGTGAACTATTTGTTCATGGAAGTCTTTAATAAGAATTACTGTTCTCTATATTTAGGCACGCTGTATGTCATTGATACAAGGGAATATTATCTGCATTTGTACCACCTTAGAATATTATTTAGTTTTTGTATTGTTTGTAAATCTGTGGACAAAAGAGGGTTTCCTTCCTCCTTTTACTCTCTGGGTTCATGACAGGGAGGGCGATGTTCCATCTGCTTCTACCTTTCTGTTCTGTAACGAGTCTGCTAAGAGCATCAACTTAATCCGTCACTTACAGTAGGTGAAACTCAGTGCAAGGTTCTTATACATCCCCAAATAAGTTTGGTTTCTTTGTGTTACAGTGTCCAATTTGAAATTGCCTATATGGTCCCAGTGACCATTTCCCAGTATAAAGTTTAAGTAGGGTGAGCTAGATGTTTAATTGTCACTCTTCATGGTCAATTAGCAGTTCAAATAAAAAAATACACACACTCTTACCTGTCCCTATTCCCTAAGTCTTCTCTACTTAATATAGGAGGCCATTCTTGCTTGAAACATTTTAATATCCTTTCATGAACTCCTTCCAGAAGCACCCAAGAACCTATATGATCCCAGGTCTGTCTCACTCTCTTGTCTTCTTCTCCTGCCACTCTCCCCCTTACTCACTAAGCTCCAACTTCACTAAACTTTTTCACCTCAGAGCCTTTGCATATGCTGTCCCCTCCACCTACAGCATTCTCCCCACATAGATGCTTCTACAAGACTAGCTTCTGCTCAGTCTTCAGGTGGTTAATGGTACCCTATCTAGAGTCAGTCCAAAGAACCATGCTATTCTAGAAACTTGTAATTATTTAGATCCTCTGAGGGAATTTATAACTTCATAACTAATTGTTAATACTCAATTTGCACTTGAGTAAGGAGCTTGATCTAGGAACATACATGTTTATTAGCAGAAATGGCCTCCCTATGGTGAACACTTTCACAGGTTCCTAATTGTTCTCAGTGTTCCCCTTCTCAGCTAAAACCCTAGCTCCTTCATGCAGTCTTTTCCACCAGAATTTACCTCCTTAGCTCCATTTTAAGTATTTAGAGTATAGACACTACTTCTTATTCATTGTTATATTTCCATAATACATTGTATATGGTATTAACAATAATGATTATCATATTACAATAGCATAACAACAGTAAAGGCTTATAGAGATAGGGCCAGGCACTATTCTAAGTATTTGACCTGTATTAAGTCATCGGCTGATACAAGGATTAGTTGCATCAACCCAGTAAGATAGGACTCTTTTTTTTTTTTGCAAGATAGGCACTCTTATTATCCCCATTTTACAGATAAGAAAACTAGAAGCTCAAAGATTGTTGCTCAAGTTTTCATTTAGCTGTTGGTGAAGCTAGCTTTCAAACCCCAGTAGTCTGCTGTTAACAACAATGCTAAATACATACTCATTATTTAAAAAACAAAAGAACAAAATAATTGATCATTTCTTTGAGGTAATACTTTTTGTGTTCTAATGATTTTACATAAAAATTGCTGAACTAATTTTTCTTTTTTTGTTTTGTTTTGTTAAAGATCTTATTTATTTGACACACAGAGAGAGAGCACAAGTAGGGGGAGCAGCAGGCAGGGGAGAGGGAGAAGCAGGCTCCCCGCTGAGCAGGGAGCCCAATGCGGGGCTTGATCCCAGGACTCTGGGATCCTGACCTGAGCCGAAGGCAGACGCTTAACCTACTGAGCCACCCAGACACCCCTGAACTAATTTTTCTAAGTTTGCCTAAGTCTGTCCTAGTTTCCTTTGGTGGTGGTGACACTAAGTAACTGATAAATAGTATTTATTATTCTGCTAAGCGATTCACTTTTAAAATCCATCAACCCTTGCTTCATTAGTAACAATATATCTCATGGCACAAACTTTCAGGGAAAAACATGGATTCTCTTATCCCAAATCACTGCTGATAGCATTACAGAAAGACCATGTACTTCTAATATTTACACTATATATCTGAGCAGTACAATATCATTGATTGTGTAAGTAAGAAACATGGAAGTTGAGATGCCTGGGTGGCTCAGTGGGTTAAGCGTCCACTCTTGGTTTCGGCTCAGGTCATGATCTCAGGGTCCTGGGATTGGGCCCCACGTCAGGCTCTGTGCTCAGCAGGGAGTCTGCTTGAGACTCTCCCTCTCCCTCTGCTTCTCCCCCTGCTTGTGTACGTGCTTTCTGTCACTTTATCCCTCTCTACAAAATAAAGAAATAAAATCTTAAAAAAAAGGAAACATGGGAGCTAGTGTAGTGAAAGACTAAAAGATTTGGTGTTAAAAACTTTTTTTTTTTCCCTTTTCTCTCCATTGTTACCCACATGACCTTCTATGACTACCTTTCTATCTTTATGCCTCCATTTTCTCACCTATAAAAAGAGGAAAACAATGCCTAACACTTAAAGGCATTATGAACTCTAATGCATTATCAAAGAAATATAAGGAAATTATTGATTAAATAACAACATCAGGGCTACTGAATATACACAGGACATCATACAATGCCAGAAGATAGTCTACATGCACTTTATCGCTTGTCTAATGAATGATGAAGGAAGAAAGATAAATAGGCTCTGTCAGGAAATTTGTTCCTGTTTTGTTCAACTGGTCTTGTTCACAATTACGTAATATTGACTTCTTTTGAGAATAAGTCTCAATAGCCAGCTCTGTGGATCAGACGTGTCTATGATAGACCATTATATGACTCAATGATTTCTCAACTCTGAGTTAAAGCAATCTGGATACCAAGTGACAAAGAACTTTACATTACAGTAAATGGCAGCAGGAATACCAAGTCACAAAGAAAGGAGGCTACAGCATAGTGAGGTAAGTCCTAGACATGGAGGCAGAATGTCTGGGTTTGATTTCTGGTTGTCTCACTTATAGCTGTCAGAATTTCATCTGAAAATGGAACACTTCTGAGACCGTTTCCTTATCTCTAAAATGGCCATATATACCCCCACAGAACTCTTATGAATATTAAATATGATAGTGTATTTTAAAACAAAATACCTGGTTCCTATGCTAAATGAGGCCACTGAGACAAGGGAAATGGGCTGCTGAACTAAGGCCATTCTGTGACTAAGGAATTTGATTGTTCTCATAACATGGAGAGTGCTACTCATGGGCTGGATATTTAGTAAACACCGTGGAATTAAAGTGCCTCACACAGAAGTCTTTTCCATGATCTGCCAAACAATTACCTAGTTCATTTTAGCATTTTTACTTTCAGAAATAAAATATTAACTTATCTTTTTTTTTCTCCATAGTCCAGAGTTCTGAGTGCACATAATGTGATCCGACAGTAAACTCCTTTTAGGAAGGTTAATTTCTAATTGGCAATATTTTTAAATGCAAAATTTTAATATGTTCTACTTCAGGACATTATAACTGAGTGTACTGTTAAAATACCAACATGCTTTATACAAGGAGGTTAAGTGGCAGACCTTGGGAAGTTCCCCAAGGACACAACAATTAGGTTCTAGGAGGATAAGGGGGACTATGTTTCCAGAAAGAAAAATAAAGCTAACTTTTTGAAATAATTAAAATATATCAAACCAGCAGAAATTTCATAAGCTGAGACGTATTTTTTTTTAATTTTCTAGTTCGTAAATCACAAGCTATATCCTGTCTGAAAATCTTCCTATTAAAAACTCAGAGGACAAAAACAATAGTTTTCATAATGCATTTGGTTTCAGGACTTATAATGATAAATGGCAATGTTATATCTTTTGCTTTGATTGCTTTAAAGGTGTCTGTCCTGTCATTGGTTTTGGGTGGGGTGAGTCTAGTGTATCTATTTGCAAACCTCCAAGGTATAACATATATTAAATATCCCTGTCACCTGTGTTCTCAAGGAACACAAACTGCAACTCTTTTTACCTGTGTCAATTTTTTTCATTTGTTCCTAAACTGGTTTTAAGTAGCTGATGTGCCCATGCACCTCAAACTCAGGGCACAATATATTAAACTCGTTTTTTATAAGTATGATTGACTAGCCAAGAAGAGTATGCACTAGACAGCAAGATGCCAGACTAGCAGAGGGAAAGGCACCTCCACTCAGGATTCTTCAGCAGGACCCCTGTAAGACACAACTGACGAACTTTTACCTACCCCTTCTCCAACATGGCATGGGATCAGGAGTTTCCACCTTTAGTAACAGCAGGTTAAGGTTTTGTTTCTGGAGCTAATTTATAAATGCTTACATATCGCCTAGGGTAGGTACAGAGAAGTCCCATGAATCATATCAGCTTGACTACATCAGCTGACTTACCTAGGAGCCTGGATGCTCTCATTCAATAAAAAATAGTCAAACACTGATGGTCACTTTTCTTAAGTATTAGTGATAGAGCAGTGAACAGAAGCAGAAGAAATCCGTTCCTTCATAGAGTTCTCATTCCAGTTAGGGAAAACAGGTATGAAATCAAGTGTATAGTAAGACAGATGGTGATAAGTCCCATGGACAAATACAAAGCAGAAATGGGCAGAGTGTGGTTGCAGGGAGAGGACTGTAATTTTTAAAAGTTGGTCTGATCAGGTTCACTGAGAAGATGACATCTGAGCAAAGATCGGTTGGTGACACTTGAAACCTCAGTACTCAGCGCATGGCCATGGCACTACCACCACCTCCACGGCAGGGGGCAGCACCTTCATCACCAACTTCTATGTAGTTCCGATTAAGACTCAGGTCTACATCCACTTTGCATTTTATTCTTTGACGTAGGTATCCTTTCCTATTAGTTTTACATGTGAAAATAATAAAGTGACAAGTGTTTAAATAACCTGTTCAACATCACTCACTTAGGAGCAGCAATGATTGGATGTCACCTCCAGGTGGTTTGACTCTCAAACTCGCACACTTACTACTATACCATGGTGACTGTGGGGGTGGGTCTCCACAGCTGGATGTCTCAGGACACAAGGCACCAAACTCAGCTGAGGGACACCAAAAAGTAAAAGGCAGAAAAATAATGGATACTTTTGCTCAGTTTCCTATTTCGCTATGATCTGGTCATATTTGGTTTCACAAATGTATCATAATAACTAAGTAGAGCATTATGCAAAGTAAATATACTTCATGAAATGTTAATTATAATAATTAAATGCAATTTCATTATTACTTCTTACTCTGCACCTTGGTTTCTTGGGCCTAACTGGATTTTCTGTCTCCCCACTTTTCTATTACAGAAACGACCTACAAATGTAAACTTCTAGCTCTGGTCCTACTATTACATGATTTCTTCCCAATTCCTCATTTTCACTTACAATTTATCTCTGTCCCCTTTATACTCTGAATCCAACTGCTTGACTTATCAGATTTTTACGCCAGTCTATCTCTTCCATTACATTATGAATATTTAAGTGGCAGATGTAATGTCTTTTTCATCCTTGTATGCCGCATAAATCTGAATACAAAGCTTTACTAATGGTTTATTTTAAACAAGCATTGGCTGAATTGAAATCAAATTACAAATATAACAAACACTCTCATTTCCTCAACTCGGCCCTAAACTCCACTGCGCCATGGCTAGATCACTGTCTGCTCGGTTCCCTTATATTTTTACAGAAACATAAAGACTAATAAGTCAGAGATTACAAAAAATTCATGATATTTAAAAATTATCAACTAGTCAAATAGTGGCATTTTATACAATGAAGATTTCTGTATAGATAGTTATTTAATCCTAAAATAATGAATCTTTGAAAAAGGACTTTAGAAGTAAAGATGAATACAGGGGCACCTGGGTGGCTCAGTGGGTTAAACATCTGAGTTTGGCTCAGGTCATGATCCCAGGGTCCTGGGACTGAGCCCCGTGTCAGCCTCCCTGCTCATCAGGGAGCCTGCTTTTCCCTCTCCCTCTGCCTGCTGCTCTGCCTACTTGTGTTCTCTCTCTCTCTCTTTATCAAATAAATAAGTAAAATCTTTTTAAAAAAATGAATATAGATTGTGGTTCTAAGTTGCACTAGTGTAAGAAATAATGGTACAGACTTCTTTCAAACTAATAGCAACAAAACGAACGAGAAACTGAACAAAAGATTGGTATTTGTAGCATACCATTTTTTGACATCTTATAGACTACGTGATCTAAATGGAAACCTTTTAAAATATCCGTTTAATGAGATAGAATTACATTTATAGTTTACTACATATTATAAAAACAAGTAAAAATTAAGATGTTCTTCTGTAATAGATTCATAATGTATTTTGAAATCTCCACAGAATTAGGCTAATAACCTCAAAGCCATTTAAAATCTTATACAGAGTCTTCAAAAAGCTCCCAGCTGGATTATCAACTTCTTCCTGTCGACCTCAAAATTTACACTATGAAAAAAATTTGTATTAAAAATATTTATTATTAGGAGTCAAATTTTCCTTCCAACTTGTGCTTCTTTTTCAAAGTTGAAATGCAACTTACCAAGTAAGGGCATTTAGCACAAGACAGCATGATACAGGTGTGATACCCATTTCCCAGGGTCAAGCAGCTGGACACCTGCTTTTTAAAAGTCAGTTCAACCTTATGCAACGACTACATTCATACTCAGAGAGGATTTTCCAGCATTAGGGTAAATAGTCATATTTTCTGTCTATGGTACAATTTCTTTATAACCAAAAACTGTTCTCTACTATTCCTCTTGATTATCTACAGTCTCTCTCATTCTTGACCGTAAAGCAATAATATAAACATTGCATGAAATCAAGATTAAAAATAAAAAATCAGAGCCTAAAAAAAAAAAAAAAGAGAGAATTAGCACCAAATTCTATTTTCCAAACCATCACGATTCTGTCCTATTTTTCCCAGGAATTTATTATATGAAACAGTGTTTGAATTAAATGTGCCAATGACCAAAACACGAAAATAATTTTGTTATATAGAAATTTTGATTAAAGCATTTTTTAAAATGATGGACTTACTCTTTGTTATTTAGCTGTCTGGAACTTTTAAGCTACAAACTGAAAGAAAACAAATACTAAAGCACAAAAATAAGCAGATGTCCACTAATCATAACCATAATTTATCCAAGAGAAATCTGCTTAAATATAACTTTATTATCTGGCTAGTCTTACTTGTAATGATCAGATTTTTTAAAAAGTAACAGATCACTTTCATGATTAGCATTATAAGAGCTGATCTTTACAAAAAGTATAGGAAATGAGTTGCTCTATTCTCTTACCACCATCTATAGTGTGCAAGCACATGAGTTTCTCTTTATCAAACTGAACTGTGACAATTTAACAAGCTTTTGCTAGATCTCACGAAGTCCATATATAATTGTCATGCAGACTAAAATGAATGCCACACACAGGTCTGCGGTAGTCCTTTAAAGAAAAGTTAACTACAAAGGAGCAAAAATAGGTGCTCATATATATTATTCAAAAGTTTACACTGTTTGTGAGATGCCATACGTATATGTCATCATCATTAATTAGTATTTCTTGAAGTCCCACATTATCCTTGCATTCCCAACAATTATTTATTTTTTTATTAAAGATTTTATTTATTTATTCGACAGAGATAGAGACAGCCAGCGAGAGAGGGAACACAAGCAGGGGGAGTGGGAGAGGAAGAAGCAGGCTCATAGTGGAGGAGCCTGATGTGGGGCTCGATCCCATAACGCCGGGATCACACCCTGAGCCGAAGGCAGACGCTTAACCGTTGTGCCACCCAGGCGCCCCTCCAACAATTATTTTAATACCAAATAAGGATTAGCGTAAGAATAAATTCTATCGGTTTAGTCATCTCTAAATTATTTAAAGAATAAATATCCTACAGAAATGAGTTATTCATTTCATAAATATCTTTAATATGCTATCATCATCATCAGAGAATTATAGGCTTTTAGAGATAGGAGAGGTCTTAAACGTAATCTGGTACCACTCTTTTGTTTTCAAATACAGGCAGAGTAATTAAATGACTCTTAACCCCATGCAAGTAGTTAGTGATGAAGTCAGACTAAGATTTCAGTCTTAAACTGAATATGCTATTCTTTCCATTATGAACAAAGCTACCTCCCCAAGGTAGTAATTATACTAATATCTGGCGATTATATATTGGTTCCTATGTGCCAAGCTCTGTTCTAAGCTCTAAACTGATTTAATCCTTATAACAGCCCATCAGGCAGGTACTCTTAGCTTCACCATTTTAGAGATGGAGAAACCGAGATAGTAAACTTTAACTCAGTCGCCCGTCACATGACTACTAAGACATTGAGCCGTTCTGGACCCAGGAATGATGGCTCGAGAGTGCTTGCTCTCAACCAAGATATACTACCGCATGTATTTTATAAGTAGACAGCAGTCTTCTCACGGGCTGCACCAACAGTAAAATCAACTGTCATCAAAAGTCATCTTTGACTTAGACTAACTTCCAATCTATGATTTAATAATACAATTAAAGCAGCCTTCAAGCTGAGCTTTCCCAAAGTTACTTGGGAGATTCAAACACACAGCTGTCAGTGACACTTCGCACATACCCCTGTAAATAACAATGTGAGTTCACATCGGTTAATTCATTCACTTGTGCTTTCCTACAACGAATATTTACTGAGAGCCTACTATCAACCAAACACTCTTCGGAGAATAAAACAAATACCTCTGCTCTCATAAACTTGCACTCTTGTGGGGAAAACAGACCGCACAGAGTAAATATAATAAAAATAAATGCTATAGTTATATTAGAAGTTGATAAATACTGTAAACAACAACAAAAACCAAATATATATAAAAGAAGTATAGACCCGGAGGCGCCTGGGTGGCACAGCAGTTAAGCGTCTGCCTTCGGCTCAGGGTGTGATCCTGGCGTTCTGGGATCGAGCCCCACATCAGGCTCTTCCGCTATGAGCCTGCTTCTTCCTCTCCCACTCCCCCTGCTTGTGTTCCCTCTCTCGCTGGCTATCTCTATCTCTGTCAAATAAATAAAAATAAAATCTTAAAAAAAAAAAAAAAAAGAAGTATAGACCCGGGTTACAAGGTATTTGAAGCATGGAGGAGAGGGCAGTTTGCAATTTTAAATAGTGTCATCCAGATAAGCCTTCTTGAAAAAGTGATGTTTGCCCTCACTGAGAACAAAGTTCGGTAATGAACAAAGACTTAATGAAGGAAAAAGAGTTAACCATGAAGCAATCTGGAAGAAAGGCATCTGAGGAAGAAGGAAACACTGCTACAAAAGCCACAGGTATGATTGTGACTAGGGTTTTGGTGCCAGGCTGGGGAGAGTAATCAAGGGAGAAATAAGTGGGGGACACAGACAGAGAGACAGCTGAGAGCCAGATGGTGAAGTGTCTTGAAGGCCCTGGAAGGGCCCCGGCTTCCGTTCAAAGTACCACAGAGAACACTGCAAGATTTGAAGGAGAGAAGTGACATGACCTGACTCAATAAGTTTCAGAGGATCACTCTATTATGTTAAAAAGACAGTGTGACAAGAACAGAAGCAGGGAGATAAGCAAAGGGGATTTTGGAGTAATTTAGGTGAGGAATGATAGTGGCTCAGACAAGGGTGGTAGCAAAAGAGGTATAAAAAGTGATAAAGTTTTGGATATATTTTGAATATATTTAACAGATATGAGAGAATGAGATCACCCAAGCATGACTCCAAAGTTTTTGGTCTGAACATCTAGAAAGGATGGAACAGTCATTAACAATATTGAGGAAGGCTTCGGATGAAACAGATTTAAGGGTAAGAGCCGTAAATCATTTTGGGGCATGCTGAGTTTAAGATATCTATTAGTCATTGAGTAGACTGCAGGAAGCAGTTGAATAAACGAGTCTGGAAATTCAGGAGAAAGGAATGGACTGGAAATAGATATGTGGGGGTCATCATCACATATATGGAATTCAAATCATGAGCCTAGATCACAATAAATACAGGGAGTAAACAGAGAATAAAAAAGTACCAAAGACTGATTTGCAAGGCCCTCAAACATTATATTGCTAAGTGGTCGGGTCAGGACAAAAAGAGAATTAGCAAAGAGGTCTGAAAACCTAAGTGAGATAGAAGAAAACCAAGAGATTATAGGACCTGAATGCCAAGTGGAGAAAATTTATCAATTGTGTCAAATTCTGCATACAGTTCTAGTAAGGTGGGCAAGGAAAATTGACCCCTGGACTTAGCATCATAGAAGTACGGGGCACCTTGACCATTAGTGGAATGGCAACAGGCGGGGGTGGGAAAAGCTGGATTTTAGTATTAAATATTTTATTCTAATTATTCTCATTATTAATTTCATTTATATTTCTCTGTATCTGTTTTGGGCGTTATGGGGAAGAGGTCATACCTTATGTAGTTTGATATTCTTCAGGCTTGATAAACAGTTTCTGAATAATATCAACTGTTGAAGAATTTTTTTGTGTTCAATGGATGAATAAAATATCTATATGTAAGACCTATAAAAATATAGTTCTATTTTTGGTGGAACTTAACTATATATAGTTGAAAGAAAAAAAAATCTAGCTAAAATCAAAATTGCTATAAACGTTCAGAGAGAGGAGGCTCATTGAGGGCTGGGCGACCAATTAAAGAAGTAGAAAGATTTCAGTTGGATTTTAGAGAAGTGTGTCAATGTGTACACAAGCTCTATTTACCCCCTGAGGTGATTTGCATTGTCACTTTGGTTGGTAACAGTAACATTTCCCAGAAAAGGAAGAGGAAGAAGAAGGAGGTGAAGGGGGAGGAGTCAGAAAGGAGAGGACGAGGGGGAAGGAGAGGAGAAATAGGCATTTATCAGCTTATTTAGCTAAAATTTGGATTCTTTTTTTTTTTTTTTTTTTTAATTTTAGAGGCAGGGGTACAGCATGAGAAGGACAGGCAGAGAGAGGGAGAGAGCATCTCAACCTGACTCTGCTGCAGCAAAGAGCCCGACACAGGACTTGATCCCAGAACGCTGAGATCATGACCTGAGTGGAAACCAAGAGTCAGATGCTTAACTGACAGCATCACCCAGGCACCCCTAAAATTTGGATTCTTAACTCAAGTGCAATGCAGCCTGGGATATAGCAGGAATCAAAAAGATAAGTAAAAACTGAGATTCCTTCTTTTAGCTCAACAACCAGTTATGGAATACATGATGAGCTGAATTGTGTCCTCCCACTGCCAAAAATCTTAAGTCCTAAGCCCCAGGACCTCAAAAGATGACTGCAGTTGGAGAAAGACTCTTCACAGACGTTATTCAGTTAAAAGAAGGTACGTCCTAATCCAATATGACTGGTATCCTTATAAAAAGAAGAAATTTGGACACAGACACATACAGAGGGAAGGCCATGTGAAAACACAGGGAGAAGATGACCAGCTACAAGCCAAGGAGAGAGGTCTGGAAGAGATTCTCTCACAAAACCTCAGAAGGAACCGACTCCATGGACACTTGGATCTCAGACTTCTAGGCTGCTGAGCTGTGAGAAAATAAACGTGTGTTGTTTTAGCTACAGAGACTGTGGAACTTTGTTATGGTAGCCCTAGAAACAAATACAGAATATAAAACTAAAATGGCACATCTTTTGCATTCATCTGCAAAAGAATGCTGTAAAAATAGAAAGGAAGATTCCCCAAGAGCATGGAAGGCAAACCAAGAAATGATTGGGTTTCCTCTGAGTTTGCAATAACTTCTCTAGGCCAGTGCTGCATTCTTGATTTACTTTGTATCTTTTCACACAAGCAAAAATTGTTTCTGTAATTCAATCAATATAAATAACTGTTTAATTATCTCTCAGTTCATATAAGTTACTCCGTGGCCCCATTTGTGCCAGATAATCAAATGCTGACTATATTTATGCAAATGCAAAAAGAAATGCATTTCAAGAGGTAGTTAATATAAAAAGAAATGACAATTACTTTGTAAATAATCATTACTCTTTTACTGAGTTGAAGAAAGAATTAGTAATAACTAGATCATAAATTTTCTGAGGACTAAGACTATATCTTATTGACCTTGAAAAACAGTATGAAACCTAGAATTGTCTTAGAATTAGTATGGGCTCAATAAATGTTTGTTAAATAAACATAAAAGTATACCATGAAAATGGTACTTACAGTCAACATTGAAATCTTGAGGTAGAATGCTCTACAATATAGGTTTTATGATTAATTGGGCTTGGCAAGGGTTACAGATCAGGAGATGATTGCCATTAAAAAGACAGTCTGTTACTTGCAGATCCCAAAGAGGGGGCCATGTCATGCTGCACGTGAGGTTAGGGGGAGGCACATGGGGCAGCACCAGCACTGGTCAGAAGGCAGGGGGGACGGGATGGGAGGAGTGAGGAGAAATGTGGGCAAGAGCCTTTATTATGGTTTCCACAGTAAGGAATGGGGGAGGCAGGATAAACAGGTTTAGGATTAGCTAGTTCAAGGAATTTCCACCAGCTCTGAGGTAGAAAGGCTGTCAGCAGTCCTCTGGTACTTGTCCCTGGGGTGATTAGGGCAAGTGGATCATGGCTCCCAGAGTGTAAGAGTTCAATAGAAGAGATACTCAGGACTGTGATTCTGGATTGGTTTGTTGGCATTTAAAAGGGATGCTTTAGGGCAAGTTCTTGACTGACTTAAGGAATTGGCTAGTCTTGGAAGAGCTGATCGTTCCAGATCAGCAAGGTCCCTGATGTCAAAGAATCAGAAGACAGAAAACAGAAAAAGACATAGCTAATACATAAGAGTTGCTTTATTTCCTTTATGTTCCCATTTGTCAACAATATTTCAGGCTTTTTTCAGGTTCTCACTATAACATATTAGCCCAGTCTTACCTTTGGCATTGATGTTAATACACAGCTGCAATAAAATCTCTATAAATTTTGGTAAATCTTTCCTAATTTTATAATTCCTTAATAAAAACAATGGACATTTTTCCTTTTTTTGGAAATTATTTATTCCAATAAACAGCTATGCAGAATTAATATGACTCGTTTGTAAAGGAAGATTATTTTTGTGCACAAAGAAGTGTAAAAAGACATCACAAAAAGACTTTAAGGTTGTCAATTCTTCACTGACTCAAAGGACAATAGTAGCAATTATTTTCCTTGACTTATACTATGTAAATGTCTTGGAGCCAACTTTGAGAGTTTATCTCTTTAGGTTTATCGAAAACTGGACGGGGTATAAAGAATCGTATTTTCCTTCCCCATATCCTATTCTCCTCCTGGTTTTTGCTTGAGATTTAGGGTAGGTGCCTTTGCTGCTATGTCCTCTGGATGACATTTTTTTTCCCCAATGTAATACTCAGGATAACACTAGCCATATGGAGATAGACTTGGAAAATGCACTGAGATTCTAGAATTTACTGGAGTAAAAAATAGTACTGAATTTTCAGTAGTCGATCTCTCATAAAGCTGCAGAGTGAGAAATAGGTTATACCCAAGACTGTGATTAAAGATAATAGTGGTCATGTCTGGTTCTCAATTCCAGGGGATACATCTCCCTTTTCTAGGTGACCTCAGGACAAGCTGAGGAATATTCCACAAGAACAGAAAATGTGTGGCATTAAATCAATCAAATATATCACCATTCCATTAGATAGATGATAGATAGATAGATAGATAGATAGATAGATAGATAGATAGATGATATATAAAAAGCAACTACTTAAAAAATATTCTACCTTCCTTCTTCACCTTCATGTCCCTACAGAATGACAGAAGGCCTGAATAAGAAATGGTAAGGAGATTCTGAAAGTTTGCACCATAAGAGTATGTCAGTGACTCAAGTCAATGCCTAATGAAAAGAACCAACAGCATTAGGATCTTATCTTTAATTCACTAGTGTTTTTATCACTAGTGTCTCCTTAAGTGAACTATTTATCTTCACAATTTTTTTTTAAAGAAGAGGGGTTTTAGTAGTAAGTATCAAATAACCAGAGGATATCCCATATATGTCCATGATACATACTCTAGTAATTAAAATGTAAATTGTAATTTAAGTTAAAAATGAAGCTTCGGAAGACTCGTCACTGATCCGGTTTGACATGGTGCCTCACACATTGTGGGAGCACATACATACACGTGCACGCACATGCACACACGCTTACACACACAAATCAAATTAAAAGATGTTAACACTAGATGGGAAGAAAAAAGAGCAAGAACGCACAGCCCTCTATTGCCAAACTGATAGTCATGGAGTTTTCTTGAGGTTTAAAACAAGCTGCTCTTACTGATGGAATTTCTCTTCCCATAACCAGGAGAGGGTTTTGGAGAAGTCACATGTCAGTTGAAGAATGCATCCCTTTAGTTTTTCAAGTGGTGCCAAAAGGTGTTAGGAAAGGAGAATATTAAATTGCAATAGGCTCTTATCTAAATTCGTTGTAACAGCTGAACTAAAACCACTAAGTCAAGCAGAATCTGATTACTCAGAAGAAGTTGTATCAGATAACACATACAAGTCTAGTAGGTATCATTAAAAGTGGTATTTGGATCTAAAATAAAGTACCAGAAGACTAGCACAACAGTATTCCTCTGGTTCAGTCACTGCCACAGCTCTTCAATCAGGGCTAAGCTTGAGTCCTGAACATGCAAGACCATCACGACTGATGAGAGGTGGGTGGAGATGAGACGAGTTACTACAAAGATGTGCCATGCTCCTGGCCTGCCTGCTGCTGACTCCTGAGGAGAGAGACTGGGACAGGCGTGTGCTGCGACTGAGGTGGTGCGTGGTGCAGGGGAAGCTGTGCTCAGGAGGTGATGCAAAGGGAGCGTAGATGTTAAAGATTTTATTCATTTATTTGAGAGAGAGAGCATGGACACACGCAAGTGCACAAGCATTGGGGGGGGGTGCAGAGCAGAGGGGGAGGGAGAGGGACAAGCAGACTCTGCACCCAACGCAGGGCTCAATCTCATGACCCCAAGGTCATGACCTGAACCCAAAAACCAAGAGTCAGACACTTAACCTACCACACCACTGAGGTTCCCCAAGGGAGTGTAAATTTTAGATAAAGCCTCATAAGAATGCAAATCGCAGTCCTAGGTCTTAGCAATCGCCTTCTATGTTAATACATGTTCCTATTGTAATGGGCAACTTCAAATATCTCTTTGATCTTAATCAGTACTGTCCAGTAGAAACATGATGTGAGCCAAAGATTTAAGTTAACATTATCTAGTAGCTACGTCAATAAAAGTAACAAGAAACAGGTGAAATCTATTTTAATTATATATTTTATTTAATCTACTAGATCCAAAATATTCTCGTTTTAACATGATTATATGTTGAAAATGTTAATGAGATATTTTACATTCTTTTTTTCAATACAAAGTTTTTGAAATTGAGTGTCTTTTACACGGAGCACATCTCAATTCAGATTAGCCACATTTCAAGTCCTCAATAGTCCCATGTTGTTAGCGGTTACCACGTACGGCTATTGACAACACATATCTAGATGTTGGAGTCTATTACTGAGGAACACTTTGAAAGCCAACGTATGTTTAAAAAGGAGAAAACCTGCACTACTGGGTATCTACCCCAAAGAGACAGACGTAGTGAAGAGAAGGGCCATATGCACCCCAATGTTCATAGCAGCATTGTCCACAATAGCTAAATCGTGGAAGGAGCCGAGATGCCCTTCAACAGATGACTGGATTAAGAAGATGTGGTCCATATATACAATGGAATATTACTCAGCTATTAAAAAGAACAATTTCTCAACATTTGCTGCAACATGGACAGCACTGGAGGAGATAATGCTAAGTGACATAAGTCAAGCAGAGAAAGACAATTATCATATGGTTTCTCTCATCTATGGAACATAAGAACTAGGAAGACTGGTAGGGGAAGAAAGGGATAAAGAAAGGGGGGGTAATCAGAAGGGGGAATGAAGCATGAGAGACTATGGACTCTGAGAAACAAACTGAGGGCTTCAGAGGGGAGGGGGTTGGGGGAATGGGATAGACCGGTGATGGGTAGTAAGGAGGGCACGTATTGCATGGTGCACTGGGTGTTATACGCAAACAATGAATCATCGAGCTTTACATCTGAAACCGGGGATGTACTGTATGGTGACTAACATAATATAATAAAAAATATTATTATAAAAATAAAACAAACAAACAAAACAAAAACAAAAAACAAAAAAAGAGAAAACCTGTGAAGCTGAATGACTACTTAGTGATATATCAATTAACCCAAAACTTCTATTCTTCATGATCCCCGCACTTATTTGTTGCCAAAATATGGGGTTGTAAAGACTAGAAAGTTGATGTAAAAAATCTTGGATTGTACTCTTGGCTCTAACCTTGGATCACACCAGTTTGTTTGTTAGTGGATCTGGACTGTGATCGTGGTTAGACCTATACTATCCATGGATATGATCCAGAGAAATCCATTCTAGTTTCAGACATCTTACAAGTATGTACTGATACACCCTTAGAACCAAACAAAAAACACACTGACATCTAGATAACACTGGCTCTCTATGCAATTCAAGCAGTCAATTAATGTAGCTTGTAAATCACTTTCTAGTTGAACTTGGCTCCAGACTCAATATGTTTACACATTTATCTATTCAGGAAACCACTATGTGTCCATGAATATGACACTCTGGGGGCACTCTAAAGAAATTCATTCCTTCCTTCCTTAAAAAAATGATTCACAAAATGCTTACCATGTGTGTAGATAACGAAGCACTGAGGGCAAAACAACTGGAGTATGAATCATGCCACAAAGAGCTTATGGTTTTGTTTGCAGAACTATATACATCAAATTAGTGTATATTATTAGTGTAAAAAGTGACATAAAAAGGGAGAAATTAATTTGCTTTGGATTTATCAGGAGACTTCATGGAAAAATTCAAATTCACAGTGGCTCACAAGGATGACTGGGTTTGGACTGACAACTCCAGACTGAGGAAAAAGATTCAACAGAGGAATGGAATTGAGTGGTTGGGGATAGGAAGAGCCTAATTTAATTGGCAATTTTGTGTGAAGAAGTATTAACAGTGACTAGTGCTGATTATATAATATATAGATTATATTATAACATGTACAATAATGAGGATGTAAGAATGAGGACACTGAGGCACAGAGAGGTTTAATAACTAAGATCTACAGAGCTGGAAAATACAGGCTGAGTTTGGGTTGGACACTTTGAATTCAGAGTAATAGTGGAACATTCGAGTGTCAGGGGACTGTGGTGTTAGAACATCCATATAAGGTTGAGACTGGAGATATTATCTTGGGAATGAAGTTTATATTTTTAATTAACTGTAAGAAAGCATCTAAAGAGATGAATAGTGAAGGCTAAGACCTATTCCCTGGGAAATACTCACAATTGGAAAGGGAACTTGAGGAAAGAAGAGAGAGATGGTCCATGAGAAAATGAGGAACGTGTAATATAATGGAAGCCAGGGAAGGAAGACTGATGGACAATACATCAAATGCTATATGACAATCAAGAAGAATAAAGTCCAAAAAAACCCATGGGATTCATTTAGAAGGAGAGAGAAATTCAACAGAAATGGAAGGCAGTTCTCAGTGAAATACAGGGAAAGTGGATAAAGGAGACATTGAGCATAAGCCCTTAGTCTGACAATTTTGGTTTGGTGCAACAAAGGAGAGAAGTATAAAAAAAGGTAAAGAAATATGAACACCACTGAAAGTCTTCATTCACTAACTAGACCACCAGACAGTCGAATGGTCGGGATGGATGTGTTAGCAAGATCTTCTGAGCTACTTCCTTAACAAAGAAGGATGAAATGGATGAAAAAGATAGAAATCAATGAAATTAATGAAAAGAGGAAATTCCATGTAGCCTATAGAGAAAGCCTACTTTTTAAACTACCAAAACCATCTGCCCAAAGTGAAGAAGCAATAAGTGGGCTTGGGTAATTAACGAAGGTGAAGATTACTTGAAAAAAGACCTGATAATGTCTCCATGAATAAAATTAAATGAATAAAATTGTTGTCAAATATTGAGAAAGGTGTAACTGTAGATTGACACCACACTTTTTTTTAGTGGGTTAAGTCCTCACGGTTCTCCATTTTTCCCAATAAAATTTTGAACCCACAGGTATAGATATGGAAGAAGAAACTGATGATTTATAAGGACATTGGTTACAAAGTAGTTCATGTACTCACTGTGCCAAAAGTTCACGAAAAAATCATATACTGGTTTAGGTAGTAAAAATAAATAGCTAACAACCATAGATGTTTTGAAATACTTATTTTTATTTTTCTAAAGATTCTATTTATTTATTTGAAAGAGGGGAAGGGGCGCCTGGGTGGCACAGCGGTTAAGCGTCTGCCTTCGGCTCAGGGCGTGATCCTGGCGTTCCGGGATCGAGCCCCACGTCAGGCTCCTCTGCTGTGAGCCTGCTTCTTCCTCTCCCACTCCCCCTGCTTGTGTTCCCTCTCTCGCTGGCTGTCTCTATCTCTGTCAAATAAATAAATAAAATCTTTAAAAAAAAAAAAAAGAGGGGAAGCAGCAGGCAGAAGGAGAGGGAGAAGCAGGTTCCCCACTGAGCAGGGAGTCCTATGCGGGACTGGATCCCAGGACTCTGGGATCATGACCTGAGCTGAAGTCAGACACTTAAAGAACTAAGCCACCCGGGTGCCCCGAAATACTTATTTTTAAACTAAAAATAAGGTCTTTAAACTAAAAATAAGATTCTCCACCTGATCAGAGATGAGTTCGTTTAAGACTTCAGGCTTTTTTTTTTTTTTTTTATCAAGCCTTAGGGATATATAAGGTTTGAGTTGCATTTATTTGAATCATAAGAGAAGAAAATACGTTTTTCAAGGAGAGTAGACAAGAATCAAAGGGGTAGTAATAATTCTGAGTATTTCCAGGGTCTGTCACTGAAAAAAAGGTCTTTTGGCCCATGCACTCAAGCCTCAGATACAGGACAAAGAACAATGAAAAAGAGTAAAACTTGAAAGAATTGTCATTAGTGGTAATTTCATTGAGGATGAGAGTTTCTTAGGAACACAAGTCAAGAAATACCCGTGGATATCAGTAGTGATACTGGTGCTTAAGTAAATATGAACAATAGCACCTTTTGTGGGCATCTGAAATAATTAAATGTAGGAATAAAGTAAAGAGGAATGTGAAGGAAAAAGAAATTAACAGAATTGATTTGGAAGCCAAAGGGTATACCTCACTGAGCACACAGTAGACATCTTCCGAGATAAGGCTCTAGTCTTTGGACATATTTTAAGTTCCTGAAAATTGAAAAAAAGCCGGGCCAGAGAAATCTTATATTTGACTATTATCATGATCTCAATTTGCCTCCAGGCTAAAACTAAAAATGGAATATTGATGAATACTAGTGATAATTAGAAGCAGAACAAATTTATTGAACTGAACAACCCTATAGAATAGTTTATAGATCTCATAAATTATTGAAACAAAACTGTTAATACTGAGACAAGGTATCCTTTTATTTCTCCATCGCAGATCCAGTACACCAGCATATAACATTAGCTCATTGACTGAAAGGGGACCAAGCCACTTGTGAAATTTTTCATTCCTTAATTAGATTAGACTGCTAATTAT
The DNA here is from genome assembly GCF_023065955.2 of Ursus arctos. Taxonomy (NCBI): domain Eukaryota; kingdom Metazoa; phylum Chordata; class Mammalia; order Carnivora; family Ursidae; genus Ursus; species Ursus arctos. The sequence continues at coordinate 66,651,838 of NW_026623111.1, read as the reverse complement.
TATATGCAAAAATCATTTACATAATTACGTTCAAGTATAATGGCAAATCATATAAATAGAAGGAATTGTAAAAACAATAATCAGTATCTTCAGAAGGGGGAATATTCCTGCAGAGTGTAGCTGGGGAAACAATTAAGGACCTACCTATGGTAAAAAATCAAAAGAACATTTACTTGGCAAAAGAAAATCACGCTGATTCACAGGGGCCAGAACCAGAGGCATCCGGTGGCTGAGCTGATCTAAAACTCAGAGCTTAACTTGACAGAGGAAATATTTTAGGAAGCACCTAACAATCACCTCTATTCTAAAAATATCTGTTTTGAACTATTTACTTACAATTGTAATTAAAAGGAGAAAAAAAATCGAAGGTCTTAATCTAAAACTGCACTCTAATTTCCTGAATAATGGTGAGTGAGAAGGGGAATAAGGTAAAAAGGTAAGAGAGCTAATGGCTGTAAATATCTCTCTGTGAGAACTTCTTGGAGAGAATTGTGTATTTTACACAAGGCAAAATAAAATGAGAGGTCAATTCAAGGAGCAATCTGCATTAAAATTTTAGGATCTTGTAGATGCCTAGAGTTAGGAGAAATTGCCCAATTTAAATACATGAGAGCACAGTTCTATCCTAATAGAAGTTACTGAATAAACAGTGATTACAGAAAGACTAAATTACATGCTAATTTGTCAGTCACTTATACTGGGTAACTTTCTAAACATTCCAAAATAATCCAAGAAAGAAAGAGTAAAATATCATACAAAGCATATGCCTTCCCTATGTGTGTAATTTATAATTAGATTGACAAATAACCAAAAAGATAGACATCAAGAGGGAAAGAGACTCAGAGAGGTAGCCAAAGAAATGCCAGACAGTGAGAAAAGCAAAGAAAAACACAGACAGCCACTCAGATGAACTGTTAATAAGAGAAGTGCCAAGATTTCCATATGGGCAGTGTGGTAACACTATATGTAGACATCTACTAAGCATTTTAATAGCCAGGTTTCACGAGGAGCTCAAAACAGTAGAGGCTAGACAACAGCGTGCTCATTATTATTTTTCCCTTGAGCCAAACACACATATAAAAGAAAGCAAAAATGCTATCCATTGGAACAAAACCAAAAGGAAAAATTTTTAATGAGCCTAATATATTCTAAGTAAATGATACTGTTCCTAGGGTAATTAGTGTCCTAGAACATCTGTTACCTTACCAGGGAAAACAAAATCTAATTTTATCCCCTGATATGCAAAAACATTTATTAACCTGCAAATGACACTCTCATGGCATGAAGAAATATACAGTACAGGGTAATTGCAATTGTAAAACTAAATGGAGCTTGGAGAGTCAGGCATTTTATCGGACATTGACATTAGACATTAATTTGCTATTAATTAATGCAGACATGGCAGCTGGGCTGCATACCCATTTACAGAAAATCAAATCCTAAATCTCCATCATATATATGTGATTTAAAAGGCTTAAAGACACAGTGAGACCACGGGAATATTTCATTTTGTATTCCCTTTAACAACCTACCTTAGTTTCTGTTACTATGTAAAATCCAGCAAGATGCAGTTCTGAGGGCTTGCATCAAAAGACCACAAGAAAATGCCTCCTGCCCCAAGCATCTCTATTCTTTCACCAAAAAAAGAATGGTAGTTCTTCAAGCAATACATGTTCCCATTTCACCAATTACATGACATACGGCTTAGGACAAGAAAACATTTCTCTCTAGAAGGCCAGTCTATACTTGTGGAAGAAATTGCTAATGGCCCCCAATATGTGTTTTCTTATTCTTTAAATAGTAATACAAGCCAAATTTTTATATGGGCACATGGCTATATAATAGATCAGAGAACAGATGGTGAAAAAACAAAAACAGATGAATCACAAGCTGATAAAGTTCAGGAAAGAAATGGAAGAAAAAACAAGTAAGAACACCAGAAAACTAAAGACAAAATTAAAGCAGACTAAATTACAAGACACAGGTACACTGGAAAAGATAAAAGAAAAATTTAAAAAGAAAGAGTTAAAACGGGTTTTATAAAACAACCATATATCTGTATAAAACCCATTTTAAAAGAGTATAAAACCCATTTTAAAAAATCAGACAAAGGAACTCAGAAAATATTGAAATATAAATTAAATTTTCTACAACAAAAGGAAGAATTAGTTCAATGGGTACAAAAGACACATGTATACCAAAACCATTTCGCAGTGAGATGTATCTTACTTATATTATTCTTGGGTAAAGAAAAAATTCTTTGGGTGGTCACACAGTATGATCAAATTATTTTCAAGCAGCTGAAATTCAGTCTGATCTTAGTTTTCTCTACCACAATAATTCAACATTAGAAAGTAGTAGGAAAAAGTGGCAGCAAAGACCTCAAAGACATAAGGTATGATCCAATAACTTTCCACTCATATTTTTGAACAAGCAAAACTGAGAAATATTGCTATGAGATCATCTTGAAGAAGGGACATGAGTAATAATTTTTGCCGAACAGGAAAGAATGGGAAACTATAGCAAAATGATTAGAAGTGAATATTGAATCTATTTAACTAAAACATGTGGGGAGCAGGGTCATAAACTTTTATAAATGTTATAGATCCTGACAGTATAAAAATCTAACAAGATGGGCAAGAGAAAAAAGACAGAAGGTTGGAAAATTTTTTAAATGTAAAGTTATTTTTTCTTACAGCTAGTTGAAAAGCTGTATTACTTAAATGTGATTAATTAGAGACATTTCAGCTTCTTCAATAACACATATGCACTAAGAAGTACAATACTATCAACTAAATTGAGTGTGGAGAAGAAAGGGTAGTGAAAGAAATATGCTAACAATCATTCCTCTTTCTAGAGAGCAAACAAAATATGGACAATAGAGGATTTTATACAAATTTCTAGTTTACAGATATCTTCACACATAAAAGTAAAAACTTCCATATTATTAGAAGGAAACACAAGTCCACAAAACAAAATACTGAAAAAATATCTTATGCAAACTAAAAGTATGATGTAAAGAGACATAACAAAATTCTCCTTTCAATCCTACCAACATATTGTAGGGCTAAACTCAACTATTACACATAAAAGAAAATAACAAATTGGGAAACAAAGTGAAAGCCAGTGATATGTTGAATTCAAGAGATGAATTTAAAACACACACACATATACACACACACACAAAACCAACTACACAAGACCCTCATTATATTCCAAAACAGTAGAGTCAGCAGATAGAATTTTCTTATAACCATCTAATAAAACTAGAAATGAACAAGAAAATGAGAAAAAAGAGCCAAAAAATTGAAAATTAACAACAAATTAACTTTCTCTTCAAAAACATCAGAGATAAAATCAAAATGGAAATTTTAGAATATGTAGAAAAATGTTAGTATTAGAATAATTACTTAGCAAAACTCCTGGGGTGATACCTGGTAGAGCCTAGAAGAAATATTCCTACTTTAAATACTCATATTAAGTTACAAAATTAAATAAACAATTACATATAAAGAACTTTGAAAAAGAACAACACAAAAGCCCAGGGAAAGCCGAACTGAGGAAATGATAAAAATACAAGTTGAGGTAAATAAAACAGCAAAAAACAAAAATGATGAAAATATTAGAAATCACTATTGAAAATACCAATAAAATAATAAGCCGTTAACTAAATAAAGTTTTAAAAAAGATTCATGTGAAACTATTTAGCTCAACTCTATGAAAATACATTTTAAAGCCTGGATGAAATGATTAATATTTTAGATAAAATAACTAACTAACTGTCACCAGAAAAAATAGACTACCTAAACCAATCAATTGACATGGAAAATATGAAGAATGCTGTCAGACTGTTACCCTGGTACAAAGAGCATGTGATGGTTATACAAGTAATTCTACCAAACTGGAGCAGCGGAGCATCATCTGGAGAGCTTATTAAAACATAGATTAGTGACCCTAACACCAGAGATTCTAATTCAGTATTTCTGGGATGAGGCCATGAACTTGTATTTCAAACAAGTTTCTACATCAATGGCTCTGAGCAGGTGGAGTTTTGCTCACCAGGGGACATCTGTCAATGTTTGGAGACATTTGTTGTAGTTACTGTGTGGGAGGGTGCTAATGACAAGGTAGATAGAAGCCAGAGCTGCTGCTAAATACTGTACGTTGCACGGGAGAGACCCCACCACAAAGAATAACCCGGCCTAAAACGTTCCCAGTGCTGACGTTCTAGGTATCACTAATTCTGTTGGTCTCTAGACCACACTTCGAGCGGCACTGTCCCAGAGCGCAAGTGGACAACTTTTTCTAAAGAATCAGATAGCAAATACTTCACATACAGTCTCTGTCACACATTCTTTGTTTATTTTTGTAACCTTTAAAAATATAAAAATCTATTCTTAGCTCATAGTCCTTACCAAAACAGATCCTTCTGTGAATACTGGGTACACAAATTTGTTGTGGGATACTAATACAAAGAAGAGAAATTCTTCCATAATGTGATAAAATACCTCTTTCTTGGCCTTAAAACTAATCATCAAGATTAATTACAAATTCTAGAAAGCCATTAACATCAGGGACAAAAACAGGACCTTCACTACCACCACTATTTTTTCACACTTTCTAGTGATGATAGTTCATAAATTATACACAAGAAATAGATTATTCTTCTAAAGGTTGTCAAGCAGCAGTAGTAGTGGAAACTAGCTGGATGATCACCATATCTGTGTTTTGCTTTTCTAGGGCACTATATAAACTGAATTTCCCAATAAGCAAGCCCACATAATTGAGTTCTACATGGGGAACATGGACAGAAGTGAGGCAGACTAATTCCAAGTCTGCTTAATAAAAACATTCCAAGGGATCCTGGTTCCTTCTTCCCACATCTGCCAGCTGGATACAGAGAATCCAATGCAGAATTCTGAGGCCTGAGAACAGGGGTTGGCAAACTGTGGTTCATGGGCCAAATCTGGCCTGCTGCCTACGTTGTAAATTCAGTTTAATTGCACAGCCATGCTTAAACATTTACGTATTGTCTATGGCTGCTTTCAAGCTACAAGAGTTGAGTAGTTGCAAGAGAGACTGTCAGCAAAGCTTAAAATATTCACTGTCTGGCCCTGTACGGAAACAAATTTTGACAACCTTTGTCTTAAGATGATAGAAATAGAAAATAGAAGATACCTATATCCCTGAATTACTCTTTGGGTATGGTCACCCCCCCACCCCTTCCTATTGCGTTGGACCACATTGCAAAATAAAATTTGATTTTGTTAAGACACTGAGATTTAGTACTTATTTAGAAGCCAGCTAGTGTTAGGGGCACCTGGGTGGCTCAGTCAGTTCAATGTCTACCTTTGGCTCAGGTCATGATCCCAGGGTCCTGGGATCAAGCCCTGTGTCAGGCTCCCTGTGTTTCTCCCTCTCCTCCCTGCTCATGATCTCTCACAAATACATAAATAAAATCTTAAAAAAAAAAAAAAAAGAGAGAAGCAGCTGGTGTAAACTACCTTGGGAAGGTAAAATTATGAGCAGATACCTATAATATACAAGGGAACGAACTGAAAATTTATGGAAAGTGAGGAGGGTTAACATAAAGGCAGCTGGATACAAAATTAATTAAAAGAATCAGTATCTATCTATATATAGATATAGATATAGATATAGATATAGATATAGATATATAGATCCATATAAATAATGACCAGTAATGGTTTAAAAAGACTCTCCTCCATAAACATGAAACAGAAGTAAGACATACCGACATTAAATTTGACCTGAAGTGTGGAAAATCTATTTCAATAAATAAGTGAAACTTTAAAACATTACTTGGAGATACCAAAAGAAACTAGGACTATCATATCTTGATTAAAATTGTAAATATCATAGAGTTGTCAATTTTCACTAAGTTAATTCAGACTATTAACTTATTTCCAATAAAAACGTCATGGGATTTTTTCCCCCGAACTAGACAAGTTTATTCCATTCTTTATACAGAAATATCAACATGCAAAAGTAACTCGGACATACACATTATAACCTACCCCAGAATCAATGTCAGATGGATCAGTGAAGTTAAAGTGAAAAATAAAACATAAAAGTACTAGAAGAAACCATGGGAAACTTGTTTTAATAATCTCAGAGTGTAGAAGACCTTCCCGAGTATGATGCAAAAATCCATAACCCATTCTAAAAAAAGAAATGATTGAAAATTTCAACTTGATAAACTCCACCAGTATCTGTCTCTTTCTTATATATACATGTGGAGATACACACACACACACACACACACATACACACACAACATATGTACTTATGTATACGTATGTGGTATAGTAATAGCACTGTCAAATGTAAAGAAATATCTTAAAATATTTTCTCACCAGATTGCCAAAAATAAAAAAAATAAAAAGGTTTGCCAACATACAATGTTGGAGAGGGTGTGAATAAAAAGATACTTTTATACGTTGCTAGTGGTAGTGTAAATTGGCAAAATTCCCATAGGTGACAATTTGCAAATATTTACCATAATTAAAAATCACTTGAGAAGTCGTATATATGCCAAATGTTGCATAAGTATTATTTATAACAGCAGAAGTTTGGAAACAATCAAAATGTCCATCAATAGAGGGCTGATTAAACAAATTGGGGTATACCCATATATTATAATCCTATGTAGCAGCTATGAAAATGATGAAGAAATACTTGTGTGTGTGTTTAAGTGTATGCATACACACAAACTCAAAGACGTATTTTTATAAGAAAGAAAAACAAGATAAAGAATAAAATCTGTCATTTGCTGCATCTTTATAAAAAAGAGGGAAAAAACGTGTGTTTCTGTGTGTGCGTTAAATATCTCTGGAAAAACACATAAGGGAGTAGTAGCTAAGGTTGTCTCTGAGTGGGCAACTGCGTGGCTGAGAAATAGGAGAAAATATTTCACCCTATGCTCTTTCGAACATTTAAGTCTTTACTTTAAAAATGCTAAATATGGGGGGCGCCTGAGTGGCTCAGTTGGTTAAGCGTCCAACTCTTGATTTGGGCTCAGGTCATGGTCTCAGGTTCGTGAGATCAAGCCCCAAGTTGGGCTTGACGTTGGGTGTGGAGCCTGCTTAGGATTCTCTTCTCTCTCCCTCTCCCTCCACCCCTTCCCCTGCTTACGGTCTCTCTCTCTCTCAAGAAAAAATGTTAAATATATCTGTAAATCCATATGTAAATCTATCAATATAAATCTATATCTGGATATACAGCTATACAAAAATATATTTTAAAATAGATACATGTAATTTGTTGTGTTTAACACAGATATATAAACACATGAAAACTGTTACGCTTTCCTCTGACTCAACAGTATGTAAATAAAGGCAAATGTTTACTTCTTTGAATTTGGGATTTGGAGAAAAACACTTCAATTTATTTCTAGAAAGGAGTAAAAATACAAATAGGCAAAGTAGGGAGCCTTTGCAAAACTGGAAATAGAGGAAATAATACCAAAAAAGTGTTTTTTTTTTAAGATTTTATTTGTTTATTTGAGAGATAGACACAGAGAGAGAGTGTGTGTGTGAGCATGAGCAGAGGGAGAAGGAGAAGCAGACTCCCCGCTGAGCAGGGAGCCCAACGTGGTGCTCGATCCCAGGACTCCAAGATCATGACCTGAGCCAAAGGCAGACTCTTAACCGGCTGAGCCACCCAGGTGCCCTGACTTAAGGCCTTTATATCTATTTTTCTAGGCCTTATAATTTATACAAACTCATCACCAAGAAGAGAATTGGCGCTAATAATATTTAAAGACTTCAAACATTAGAAATATCTAAAATATTATAAATAAGAGACTCACAATTAGAAGTCTTGACAAATTGTTAAGATTAATATTTTCTTTCAAAGGTCAAACATCACAAAAACAAAAAATTTCAGTAAAGCTAGAATCCACCAGTTCTTTGCAGCACGTAGACTAGGCTTTATGTAACTGCCTGTCAGCCATTCCGATCACAATATTAACTGCTTGGAATTTTCAGGAAAGCTGTTGCTAAGAAAACTTCAAATCTTTTATTTGAAATATGCCTCTCAGCTGCTGGATTAATATAGTTTTGTGCCTTTGGTTTTGGGCTGGAAAATGAGATGAGGAACTCAATGATGCAGAAAAAGCATAAAAGTTTCTCTTCCTTTAAAGGTACCAGTTTGTGCTTATTAAAACTCTGAGTTCTCCATGAGTCTGATCTGCTTTGAGGCACCTAATTTTTTTAAAAATATGCATCCTTCCAGCAGCAGAGAAACACATATACACAAACAAACTAGATTTTGTCCAAAACCAGTCAAAGACACTGTCTTGGAATAGACTCTAATAATGATTTTTCTAAGATATATAATAGAAACAATACTCTCAATGAGAGCATAGTTATGCATGTTTACATGAATTTAAAAACACCAGTGACTAATGAAATAGACGCCATCAATTGACTAAAAATTTCCCTAATTCTTTGTGAGGATTCCCACATTAATTATTAATTAGCAATTAATACTAGAAGGTGTAATCACAGTATGTTCTCTCCAAGGTTATATTTGCTTAAAAATTTCATAATTACAACATAATTAATTCTAAATCATGAGTTTAATAGTCTCAATTAATATTTTTGTTATCAAAAATAACATCTAGCAGTTTTAAAGAATTATATGAGCAACGACACGTCTCAAGGCAACTCTGAACTGTGGAAAAGATTCAGGATATGCAAACCAAGGAAGCAAAATGGTACCCTGGGGAGCTTAGGTACTTCTGTTCAGGTAAACTGCATATTAAATTTCATTTGTCATTGCCAATATGAAGGAAATCTCTCAGTGATTATTTTTTACAGTAATCACTCATAAAATTAATTAATTTTTATCTTCATTTTAAGAAGAATTTCAACTAAGACATGTTTTGCAGATAAAATGTATTACAGAGTTAAATCAATAACCTAAAACAATAAAACCAAGGGGAACGGGAAATGTGGGAAGAAAAACAAAACGAAATATGAAAAATTGACAGTGTGTATAAAACAAATGAACACCTGGTGTTTAGAAAAAGCACACCCTTTTCTTTTCATGACACTAAAGAGAAATTTTTTCTATGGGTCATCTTGAGAATAAAATGGGAGTAGGAAATACAACAACCTTACAATAAATACACTGACAAGTTAGTTTTCACAGGCCTTTATCTTATAATGTTTCTACATATAGGCCGTAGCATCAAGTCAAATTACATTTCAATAAAAACAATGCTGTGATGGGGAAGGAGGGCTATCTATTAATAAGTATCTATGTGACTTTTTGATGGACTCATTTAGCACACAAGATCGACGAGAATTTTTAATAATGACAGAATTATATAGGATGTTATCAAAAGAAGTTAATGTGACATTTACGTGCTTTAAAGGCACGGGAAATACACCCCGGAGAATTATATAGTGGAAAGTAATGGATCAAATGTGTATGATTTGCTCTGTGGTTGGTGCTTAGGCTCTGAATAGTTCCACGTTCACTCTGGCTCCCGGTTGGCCCAGAATGGATGGTCCTGAGAAAATGAGGGCTATGATGGAGGTAATAAAGTTCAACCTCCTAGACTGTACAGAATAAAGCTGGTCAACATCAGGTCAAGATTTAGAGAGTATGGATATAGATGGTTTGACTCGGGAACATTATTAAACCTAAAAAGCGCTCATGGTAGTAGTTTGTCATACGGTTAGTCTTTGCCTTCTTCAAGAGATAGAATGAAGTATGTTCAGCTGCTTTGCATTTCCATCAATAAAATGTGTCTGCTTTTATAAAACAAATTGGTGAACTAAAGACTGAAACAGTCTTTCTCTTCATCTTTTCCTACCTTACCCCATTTCACCTCTGTCTCCCCCATATAGACTTCAATCTTTTCTCCAGGTTCTTTCTACTTTAGTGTATCACATAGTTATGAGGTGGTTTGCATTGAATTTCCTCATTCATTTTTTTTCCTCGTTTTTTTCTGTTTCTCAAAAGAATATGAAGAAATATCCCTCATCATTCCTAGAATTTCTGTTAAGTTTCTATGATTTTCCATGTACTTTAAAAAAAAGATTTATTTATTTATTTTAGAGAGAGAGAGAGAGAGAGAAAGAAAGCACAAGAGGGAGGGGCAGAGGGAGAGGGAGAGAGAGTCTCAAGCAGACTCCACGTTGAGCACGGAGCCACACAGGGGGCTTGATCTCACGATGCTAAGATCCTGACCTGAAGCAAAACCAAGAGTCAGACACTTAACTGACTGCACCCCCTAAGAGCGCCTCTCCTGTGTACTTTAATGCCTCCTAATAAAATATTTAGTTGAAGTAAACATAAATTATGTAATTTTCAAAACATAGTAAACACTTTTTAAAAAAATTTCCCAACAGTCTGTATTCCCAGTAGCTCTATCATTTTCTCAAAAGTCATAACAATTTTGATATTGAGTCTGATGTTTTTATATTCAATGGTTACCACAGGAACTAATCCAAAAGTACAATACGGTACAGGCCACCTGAGTTTGGATCTCACTTTTTCAAGGCAAGAATAGGTTTCTATTCGGTTGTCTATTAGGTTATGTAGGATTCGTACTGTTGAGGAGTTCTGTAGCACATGAAATATATCTCAAAGACCTCTATGTATTACAATACATTAAATGACCTTCTCCACCAAATTAAGTGAAACAATGTGCAGCCAATAAACTATACTTAATCTAATCAGACATCTTTGATTAATTGTAAGTACTCCATGCTCCAGTGCTGTAAGCATATATACTTGTGCTTCCTTGTTTATACTGTATTTTCTCCCCCTCAAATAACTAAAATTTGCCTTTCCTATCAAAATTCTGCCAAATCCCCTTTGTAAAATTTAGTGATCAAAATATTTAAAGTAATGGCACTCTTGGGAACTACAGAATTCTACCAGTAATTCTTTTACAAGAAATCACATATGGCCTTCCATTCTTTTAATAGTTGCTTACATCCATTCTTATTTCCCTTATCAGATTATTAACCTTTTGAGGAAGGGATCCATGATTAATTTCCATATCCCCTAAGAATGCCTAACACCATACCTATATTATCACCATATTGGTGAATGAGGGAAGATTTTCAGTGTCCATATAAATCACGTAACAAGTCCAACAAATCATTAATTAATATGGCAAAACTCATTGGGCTCAGTTCATCGGAGTCATTTAGATGCAAACTAATCAATGGTAAGAAATACGGTTAAGGATTTAAAACACTGTTTTTTTTTCAATCGCTTCCCTTCCTTTAGGACAAATGTTATATGAACAAATATTCATAAAAACTTTTAAAAGCCAATAAATATAAAGCTTAAAGTAACCATTGCAAAGGAAATCACTTTTCTGGCTGTATCGAAGATACATGGGTATACCTAAGGCAATTCCTCTAGACATGACCCCAAATGCCCTTCCCTGATAAGCACTGAATATTTATAAATATTTGTTACAATTTAATTTTTACAACTTTAAAAGGTAAGTATCCTTTTCTATATCATATGGATAAGGAAATTAAACCCAGAGATATCATTACATAGATGCCCAAAGTCACACAACTGGCCAGTGGTAGTAGCGAGATGCCATCTCCTTAGCTTCCATCATTTTACTTCAGTGGAATAAAGAACACATTTGGGGGCCTAAGATTATTTTGTTTTCTTCCAGAAGACTGTTATTTTTTTATTTTATCTATCTATCTATCTATCTATCTATCAATCGATCTATTTTTTTGAGAGAGAGAGAGAGCACACAAGCGTGGGGTGGTAGAGGGACAGAGGGAGAGAGAATCCCAAGGAGGCTCCACACCCCACAGAGACACCATTGCAGGGCTTGATCTCAATACCCAGAGATCATGACCTGAGCTGAAACCAAGAAACAGATGCTGAACCGACTGAGCCATCCAGGCGCCCCCGGGAAGACTGTGTTTTGAACAGAAATGGCAGAGTTCTTTACTGCTTTACCACAGTTTCATCCATATTATCTGAATATATGTACTGTCACTGAAGTTTTCTAAAGGAAAGAATTGTATGCTTAAAAACATCAGAAGAAAACAAAAATTCAGACTCCTTATTCTAAGTTTGGTCCAGTTGCCTTTTCCGTTTTTATTCTTTTTTGCCCCAAATGCATAATGATGCTTTATCTCCTGTTTCTCACAAGAAAGGCAGTGAGGATAAATTGATTCTGAAGGACACCTAGAAGATACTGATTAGTACTATAAGGTTTTTAAAATCCTATGGCTATAGGTGTCTAAATGCTTATATTAAAATTTTGGGATATTATAATGGAAGTCATATGGTTTTTGGAAGAAAGAGCAAATGTCTGGAGACCTAATGACCTGGATTCAATTCCTGGCTTTGTTACTCACTAAGATAATTAGTTAACTCTTCTGAGTCTTAGTTTTCTTGCTGATAAATGGAGATGACAATATACATTTTACAATGGCGATATGAGAATTATGTGAGGTTATGTCTATAAAGCACCTATTTCAGTATCCAGCACATAGGAGTCAATTAATAAAAGTAAGTTATTCTTACTTCTTGTGGACAATTACATTATTTTTCTTAATTCTTTACTCCTCTCTCTCTCTTTGCCATGCAAGTCTGATTACCCTTTCCTGCTCCTTGACCTTTGGCTTTAACTAATGGGACGTTACGGACAGGATGCAGACAGACACTTGATACGTGCTTGTATTCTTGAGTTTTCCCTTCTGAAATTACTAAGAACAGGTTAAGCCCCAAGTAGCCCGTAGTCCAAGGAAGAGAAAAGGCATATGGAGCAAATCTGGATTCCACCTGCAGCTTACAATCCAGCCTAGCCAAGCCCAGCCTCGAGCAACCAGTCTCCAACTGTGAAAACCCAACGTGAAAGCAATGATTAATGACTGTTATAAGACACTGAGCATCATTATAGAACTTGGTACCTAGAATGAAGCCTAGAATTAAGGTACTATTGTGGCAAAAGCCTAACATATGTAGCACTGACTTTCAGATCAGATGGTGAGTGACAATAAACTATAATATGAAGCTAGAAAAACAGGGGACCATTTCAGGTAGTGGTAAAATATTTGGTAAAAATGTTGCCTCTGATATTTGGAGACAGAAAATATACTTAATACGCTCACAAACCTAGGCAAGCAGATTCCTGGCAAGAATATCAAAAGAACGACCAAGCTTCTGGCACGTGTATTTGCCGTGGTGCTACAAGAAATAAACAGGCTCAGCAAACAGCAGACTGGTTTGCAAACAGAATTGAGAGGACATACAGTGAGTCCAGAAATGCTGGGCTTTGTACGGACAGGAAAATGAGAGTTTCTCATCAGTGAAACATCATCCAATTAAGGTGTGACCTGGGGGCAAAAATCAAACCATAAGTGTATGTGAATATCTATCATAGTGCCTGACATTTGGAGGCATTCAATAAGTTTAAGATCTCTTATATTCTAATAGGACTGGGTTCATGTAGTGGAATATTATAAAGCAGTTAAAATTAATGAACTAAACACTAAATGTATCAACATGGATAAAACTTAAATAATAAATCTGAATGATAAAAACAAGCTATTAAAGGAGATATAGACTATGATGGGACTTATGAAACTTTTAATATGAACCTAGCATATGTTTTTATGGATACACATGTATGTAAAAATACGCAAAAGCATGCATGGACATTAAGCACACTAACTTCAGGAGAATAGTTAACTTTAACATGAAAAGGAGAGGAAAGGATAGGGCTTTTGTTGTATCGTAACATTTTATTCCTTTACAAAAATGCTATCTGAAAAAATATGGCAAAATGTGAATTCTGTCAAATGTAGGCAGTGCCTACATGGTTATCTTGTAAATTGGCTTGCTTTTCTGAGTTTCTGAAATCTTTCATAATTAAAACTAAAAATGATATTCAACAGAAAAGCAATAAAAGCATTCCTCTAGGTATATATCTTCAGACTAGTTCTTCATACATGAAAAAAAAGAAGAAATTATTTAAAGACTGAACTATGCATTTTGCTACTTGGATCATCTTGCTATACCTTGGTCTTATAATGCAATTTTCACAACTCCAGAACAGGGTCTAGAAATTAGCATATTGTCCCTCGTATTGCATGTGTGTGTGTGTGTGTGTGTGTATGAATGTAATGAAAAAGAACCCAATTTATCTATATGTTTGCCTGAGTAGCCACCAAAGAAAAAAATATAACCCTAAGTACTTGCACCAGTTACTTTTGAAGGGTATCTTGCCACTGCATGCCATCAATTACAACACTGATACTATAACAGAACCTGGAGAAAGGTACAGGTCAGGGAGGGGATTATAATTAAATATCTGAATGAAGAAAGAAACGATGTGTCTGCCACATAAAGCCAGGTGAGAGTTTGAAAACAAGCAAGTTGTTGTGTTCACCTGTTTCCTGCATACCCCGTCAAGTTTCAACAAGTAGGCAGCACATATTTTCATCAGACATTTCATCAGACATCTCACTCTGCATTTTCTGAGACTCATGTGCCTGCACTGTTTTCCTGAAGAAAGAAAACTTTGAGAGGTAGGAATCAGGTCACGGTGGGGGGGCGGGGGGGGGCCGGGATGGGGACGACCAGTAAACAGCTCAAGTAATGAGTAACCAATTTTTATAGTGCTAATGAATAAATCCAAATATCTCCATAAACTGAAAAAAAATGTTTTTAAAAGAGCTAAACATAATTTCCAAAGCCCTAAAAATGCAGTTTTTAAGGCCATTTTCCTTAGGTGGTTAATTGTCTTGGCATCCAGTGGAGAAGCGTGCTTATTATCACGCAAGGACTTTAATTTCTCCAACATGATGGCAGGTGTGTTTCATGCATTTTAGTTTATGCACACAAGCACTTTAGGCAAGTTTTCTTGGAAATGTATCTTCCAAGCCTCACCATTTACAAGGTCACACTGGACAATGAAGACTTTGATAATACAAAATATTCATTTATACTGACCTATGAGAGCAGTTCCCATTCAAATAGTATCCCCAGCTTACCACACGGTAGTAGCACATGGCTGCTTTTATGATTTGTTCTACATTAGATGAAATACACTTATTTTTATAACTCCGTATTTTTAAGATAAGTCCTAAAAAATGTATTTATTTATTACTTAGTATAAAATTGAGTCCTTCTTTAAAACGGATTCACTTTCTTCTATTTTCAATTTTCTTTAATAAGGAACATCCTCCGTCTTAGTATTATTATAATTTATAGACGAAGAGATTGATGCCAAAAGGCAGTCTTCCTCAATTTTTCTCATACCCAGAGAACATCACACCAATAGCTTGGACAAATCCAGGTCTAACTGATTTCAATTTCATGCATTCATCCACTATGCAGTCTCAAGTCTCCAAGGGAAAAGAAGAGCCACCGTATCTGAGGCATGGCGGAAGGGGGTTGTGGAGACTCAGTGATGAGTCAGTAAAAGAGTCTTGGTGAACGGGAATGGAAACCTTGGGAGCTGCTAAGGAATACAAGAGCTTTGAATATTCGAACATCTGTTCACCATGGTAGCAAGAATCACTACACACGAGAAACAAGGACCCCACTTTTTTCCTAAGGCTGGAAACCAATTTGAAAGATTGATTTGGATATTGTTTCAATTCCTCTTCCCCCATCTCAGAATCTTTGCAACTGATCTATTTCTGTGGGTGATACTGAGCCACATACACCAAAATGTGTCAGTCTGGCTCAATAATCCATGGGTGCTTTCTAAGGAGTACGTGCCTAAGAGCACGGTGCTCTGTTACCCTTCCAAGTCCATACACAAATGCAAGCTCTGCTGGACCTGCGCGATAACTTGACTCAGTTTTGGTCCGTGCCCTCCAGGTGCTCGCACACATAAACAATGCTCACTGAATTGCCTGATGCCCCAACCACTAAGAAGTCTAGAAATAGCCATTGTGAGATGGCCAGAATTACGGTAAGCTACCCAGAGAAGATGCAGTTATCAAACTGCATTTACACCGAAAGTGCCACAGTGCTAAGTCACGGAGAAGCTCTTTCTCAGCGCATAACCCAATGGAAAACTTTGTCATCCTGCAAAAACAGAAGGTGTCGGGGCACTGTCCTCGTTGTTGTAATGGAAGCAACAGTGAGGGAAGACACACACACAAGAAGAAGCACTCAGGTGAGCGGAGAAGTGAAAACATCCTCATATCATTTTTTTTTAAGTGACAGCACGTATTTTGTAGAACATGTTAAAAGAGAAATACAGCTGCTTTAGAAGTTGATACATATTGGACTAAGAGTGAACTTGGAGCATTTGACAAAAACCCAGTCCTGCAACAAAGTAACACTTCCCTCCCAGCAGACCATGAGGCACAGAGGAGGGAGGGTCGGTTGGACTGGCACAACACAAATGCTCCAGAGTAGAACAGAAATAACCTCATTGTTCCCACTCGCTAAAGACGGTCACAAGCCCAGTTGTAGCAGTACCCAGTGAAAGGGTGCTCAATTCCTAATTAAGCAATAGCAAATATTATTCTAGCACTTAATATATGCTAAAAACTTTTCTAAGCATTTTATATAAATAATTTCTTTTAATTTTTACAATATCTTTATAATCCCAACACCTCACATGGGAACCAAACCAGTGGTCTGTTATTAAGAGAATGGATACATATTTTGTGATACATTCTTACAAAATCATTTATCAGCATTACACATTATTCAGCCCTATAAACAGAATGAACTGCTTATTCAAATGAAAACATGTGAACACGTGGCTCTCAACAACATTGCACTGAGAAAAGGAGATAGACATCAAAGAGTACACTGTGGTTTATTTCACTTGCATGAAGTTCTGCCACTGCCAAACTAATGGAGGTTAATAGAAATTAAAACAGAGGCTTCACGTGGTGAGGTGGATAAATAAATAATGTATTTAATCATCACAAGAATCCTTTGCTGTAGGTAATATTATGATCTTCAGTTTACAGATGGGAACTCTGAGCCACACGAAGGTGAAATAACAGGTTGAAAGTCACATGGGTAGTAGGTGGGGGAGCCAGGGTTCAAATTAGGCAGTCTGGCCCCAGAGCCCATCTCTTAACACTACAGAAAAATCCTCAGTTTTCATTATATTAATGCATTCATATCAAAGAATACTTAGTGAGTACTGTGAACGGGTGCTGTAGTGAGCATACGGCTACAGAGATGGCACGTTTATACGGAACGGAGCAGCACGCGCGGTCTCACGGGTGAGACTATGTCCGTGACAGGAGTGCAGGCACAAAGGGAGTGGTTAGCATAGTATAAACTGTTTGGCTCTCTGCCCTCACTCTAGCACTCAACTTTGCTGCTCCTATTGACAAAAATAGGGAAACATTAAGCAATTATCAAACCTTTAAAAATTCCTTATTCACATGTCTTATTTATGGCCTAAAGCATTACACATTACAACTGATTCTCCTCCCCCCCTCCACTGTTCTTTCCCTTCCTGTCTCCTTCCTTCCTTTCTCCTTTCTTCCTTCTTTTCTTCCTGCTTAAATCGACTCATATTTTTTGAATATGCCCCAGAACAATGCATTTTCTGCTCATTCATTATGAACAATGCAATAGGATCTGTTAAAGACACAAAAGGACCTTCTACAGAAGACACATTTAAATAGAGCTCAGAAATTTTCATTTCTTTCTTAGCCTCCCCCTCCCCCGACTCATTTTACAGCTTCCTTTATATGACTGCAGACCCATGGACAGTAAGAGGCACACCTGTACAAACAGCACGCCCCAGAGCTCTGGGCTGGGCTGCAGCCAGCACTGGGCACCGCGCATTCTCAGATTCCATCTCGCTCGAGCCCAGTCAACACCTGCGGGAAAGCTCACAACGCGGGGACCAGAGCCTGAGGAACCTGGCGCCACAGCTCCCACACTGGGCCTAATGAGGAAGTGTTAAAATGAATGTTTGACGGGTTTTGAAAACTTTTCTTTTCCTTCCTTAGAATTGAAAATTCATCTCTGAGGGGCTGTGTTATATGTGAATAGAGACAAATCCACAGAGAGATATTTAGGAAGAGATTAAAATAAAGCAAATTTACTAAAGATTTTAGGGAAGGAGGACAGAGACCGTAGATGGATGACATTTTTTTAGCAATATCTACTGACCTGAATCCAGTGAACTGTTAGATTGTGTGGATTATATTCTTTCTTTCTTCTTCTTCTTCTTTTTTTTTTTTTTTGCCATTTCTTAGTTTTTGGGGAGCATCTTTATGATTAAAATAAAAGAGAGTTAAAAGTACTTTGACATGCTGTGTACAGCTCTCTATAAGGAATGTTGTAATCTATGTTTCATTAGTTGCATTTAGGCAGAATGGAAACCGTCTGACCATTCTGGCCCTGAGAGAGATTCTAGTATTCTCATTCCATCTATTTATAATGTCTTCTCCATCTCCAAAGGGAGAACTCCCTTAGGCAGGGAGAAGTGAACTCAGGTCCTCTCCTAACAAAGGCAAATAGAACTTTACAGAACCAAGTTGCGTGATATTGAAGATCCCTTCTATGTTTGTGAAGCCCTTTCCCATAGCCCCTCTCACAACCCAGGGAAGGAAACAAGGCATTTAGTATTATGGTCTCTCACATCCTCCAAGACCTTCTCAAATGTCACCTGATCAGTCTTTCT
Organism: Ursus arctos; assembly: GCF_023065955.2. Lineage (NCBI taxonomy): Eukaryota > Metazoa > Chordata > Mammalia > Carnivora > Ursidae > Ursus > Ursus arctos. Next base: position 66,633,192 of record NW_026623111.1, on the reverse strand, counting down.
TTGGCAGCTCTTTATAAAAACATCAATCATCTTCCACCCTGCCCTCTGGCCCTTCCTATCTCCTTACTGATTTGAGTTTCCATTAAAGCATGTAACTCCATCTGGCATATTACATACTTATGTATTTATATATTGTCACTCTCGGTCTACTAGAATGAGAAGAGCGACTTCATTTTGTTTACTGATCTATCCTTGGGGCTTGGAGCAGTGCCTGTGAGAATTTGTCAATGTGTGTTGAATGAATGAATAATGAATGAATGAGTAGAACTTTAAGGCTCAGAAGAATGTGATTTGCTCAAATTATAAATCTAATTGGTGGTAGACTCTGGACTCCAACTCTGATCTTGGAAATCTACATCCTAAACTCTTTCTGTAGAAATCCTAAGTGCCCCTTGCAGCCTCATGCTATGACCCAAAGAGTGAAAATACTTGGTACATAGTATGTTCTCAATAAATTTTGTTTCATCTGAATCTGAGTAACTGAGAATGCTACCCACCACAAAAATGTTATGATCTTGGAAAGAACGCCAATGGGAGGAGTAGAAATACAGATGGTTCCTGAAGAGTCTCCAAGCAGCATAAGAAAAGGAGGTCAGGACTGTAAATAACTTACAATTCCTGAAGGAATTTATTGAAATCCCCTTAAACATCTTAGTTATTGGACATCCCCACCCCCACTAATCTTTTCAGCATGAAATGTATTTTTGTTGTTGTTGAACTTAATGCATGCTCTTCATAGAAATTTATACGTGCACAGAAAAGCCCAGAAGAAGTCATAAGTTTCCTGCATGGATGCAATTTCACTGTTCAGAAAAATAACTATAACATCCCTCTGCAAAACTTTTTATTTCTACCATATGCTATATATTTTAAGTAGTTGAGATGTTAATGCACATATTATTTCATACTTGCTGTTTTTGAAATTTAATAATGAATCATAAGCATATTCCATTTCACTGAGTATTCTTACAACATGCATTTAAAGGACCACATATAGCTCTTTTTTGTATGAATGCAATATAATTGATCTAGCCATTCCCGTATTTGTTGATATTTTATTTTTATAAACAGATTTTTATTGTTATAAATAAAGCCATGAAATTAACATGCAAATAAATATTTGTAAACCTCCCTGATTATTGTCTTAGAATAAATCCCCTTTTGTAGGATTTGATGGCCAAAGAATATAAACACTTTAAGCTTTTGAGGTATGTTGTGGACCTTACATCTGGGAAAGTTATTTTTATTTTATTTTATTATTATTATTTTTTTAAGATTTTATTTGTGCATTTGACAGAGATAGAGACAGCCAGGGAGAGAGGGAACACAAGCAGGGGGAGTGGGAGAGGAAGAAGCAGGCTCATAGCAGAGGAGCCTGATGTGGGGCTCGATTCCATAACGCCAGGATCATGCCCTGAGCCCAAGGCAGACGCTTAACCGCTGCGTCACCCAGGCGCCCCAATTTTATTTCATTTATTTTAAAGATTTTATTTATTTATTTGAGACAGAGAGAGAATGCAAGCAGGGGGAGGGGCAGAGGGAGAGGGAGAAGCAGACTCCCCACTGGGCAGGGAGCCCCAGGCAGGACTCCATCCCAGGACCCCAGGATCATGACCTGAGTCACAGGCAGATGCTTAACCAACTGAGCCATCCAGGTACCCTATTTTATTTTATTTTTAAGATTTTATTTATTTCTTTATTTGATAGAGAGTGAGTGAGCACAAGCAGGAAGAGCAGCAGAGGTAGAGGGAGAAGCAAGCTCCCTGGTAAGCAGGGAGCCCGATGCGGGGCTTGATCCCAGGACCCCAGGATCATCACCTGAGCTGAAGGCAGACACTTACTGACTGAGCCACCTAGGCACCCCTGGGAAGGTTACTTTTGATTAAACTTTTTTTAACAGTATAGTTCTCTGAAGTTTTGTCAATATTTGATGATTAAAAATATGTTTTCCAACTTGATAGGCCAAAAAAACTCTCTAAAATTTATCTTATAACAAAAATAATATGTGTTTATCACAAAAATGTGAAAATCTGGACATGAAAAAGAATAAAATAAAAATCACCCATATCCTCATAAATACAAACACTGCTAACACTTCAGCATAAATATTTTCAGCTTTGGTTCTTTGTATGTATGTATGAATGGCCACAGTCACATATCTAAATAAAATCAAATTTTTAAAGTGGGGTGAAACATATATCTTTTTAACTAAAAATATAATGAACATTTTCTCCTTTTTATCGGTTATTCATCTATAAGAACATTTTCATGGCTGCTTAGTGTTCTAGCATACAAATCGCATTTATCTCACCAGGTTCCCTATTACTGGTTATGAAGGTTAATTCCAGTCATATCATTTCAAGCTTGTTTAATATTAATAAAGGTATTTTCGTGTTTTTTAACTATGGGTAATTTGTCAGTGGCTTGTCTCATCTGGATCTTTTTTTTTTTTTTTTTCTAAAAGATACAGCCATAGTTTTCTTTCAACTATTGGATCGCTGGAAGTTTCTATGGCAGGCAAGAGAAACAGCAGGCCAAGGAAGCACTTCTCGCTTGGAAAATGCAGAAGAGAACATCATTGTAGTCACCCCAGTTCAAAGCATCTCATTCAAGCCTAATGAGTCATCTAAGCCTGTTACTGGAAAACAGGAAACCTCAAGTTCTAGTCCAATTTTGACATCATCTGCTTTTGTAGTCTAAGGCAACATGTTGTTCTGCAGATAGCATTCTGCACAACGGACATGGTATTTAATGAGCTTCCTTACCAAGATTTGCAAAGATGCGTACTCCTTGTTAGCCATTCTCAGAATAATGGGAAACGTGAATGGGTCTCCTTTTTGCTCAGGTGGCAACTTAAACAATAAGAGATGCCTGTAAGCTTTGACTTTGACGATGGAAATTATATGGATACATAATGGATTCAGAGGGTCTAGCCTATTATCTTCTAGTAATGTAACTAATTACTTGACATTGTAAAACTGTCCCTCTTGCAATGCTCTGTTTCTCAGACTGCAGAATCATGAGTCATTTGATCACACTAGCTACAAATCTCCCCTCCACACCCACCATCTAATCCATCCTCAGGTACACTTGACTCACTCTTTGCATGATCAGGAGTCAATCCACTTCTTTTCATCTCAACTCTCACCTCTTTGGTTTAACCCTCCTCCCACATTTCCAGGCCTCTTCCTGGAATCTTCCTGAATCTTCTCTAGCCTTCTTGTAGATACTTCTCCATCCATAGACAGTGTGAACTTTAGAATATGGAAACCTTACACTTGGTCATGACAGTCTTCCATTATTAGAGTTTTCTAAACTCATCTCACGTCATTTTACCCCTCATCCTGTCACTGCTATATAGATTTGTTTCTGGTTACTCCCACCACAACACTTTCTCATATACTATTCCCTCGGCTTGAGCAGTCCACCACCAATACAGCTGTCCCCCAGCTACCCTATCTTTACAGGTTATATCCTATTCATTAAGATATGAATTTAAATATTGTTTCCTTAATGATTATATTCTTGACTTCCCAGTATAGGTCAAATTCCCTTATTAGGTATTTTCATAGTTTCAGGAACTTCTTTTCCTAGCACAGCTACAATTTCACATGCGTTCACTTTCATCTATTTGCAACATCAAATTATAAGGCCCATTGTGCAGGCACATTAATGAACCTCTAGTGTAATCTCATAAATGTATCCCCAACACCTAGCACATGCCAGAACACATGCAAAATTTAAACATGAAATGAAGGAATAAAGGAGTGAATATATCTTCTTCTCCCTTTACTTATGCTGGGTTTTCTAACATATGACATCCATACTGTACTACTGGTGACTATTTTCATTTAAATTTGATCATCAGCTGTGAAGTGAGAAAACTAATGATACTCGGATGATTTTAAAGATCATAACTAATTTCCTTTTTCTTACTCAGAAACACACATAATATCTATGGATAATAAAGATATTCAGTATTCAAATTGTCTTTATAAGGGTCCTTTGAAAAACATAAGGAACATTTTTTATACCTGAAACATTATTAAAGGGTAAAGGTAACAAGCTGTTGTATGGGGGAAGATGTCAAGGATGATGAACGAGATGTGCCTAAGCTACACGGTCAGCAGAGGACAGGAGCCTCAAAGAACAGTCCCTCCACAGACGCATTTCCAAGGTGGGCAGCCACCTCCAGATGTTTTATTCAGGCCTTCAAATAAACAACTTTATCAAAGACACTTTATTATGTGTAGTTTATTATCCTCCAAATTAATAGAGGACAAAAGACTATGTTAATTATATAAAACTTTAACTTCAGTTTCATCTGAAAATGGAAAACATTAGTTTGCTTACAATGATTAAGCAACTTTTTTCCACACAGTGCCATGACGTATAGCAATATAAATGAGCTGGTGCATTTCATAAAGCAACATCGCTCACAAATGTCACTGATGGTGGGTTTTTGTGAGCTTGAGATACAAAATAATTCAAAACATATTAGACATTAAAAGAGGGCAGCTTGAGGCAGTGAGGTAATAATGACTATTCAAAGATAATTTTTTCAGTGTCATCACAAAACACTGCAAGATTTCTCTCTATCTAATATTATGGGACCTAAGATGAAAGTCCCTTATGTCAAGGACTGAGGAACTTAGAATAGGACATGAAGAGAAAATCAGAACTTGACATGGCAGGAAGAGAGGGAACAATATTTGATTCCCCAAATCAACTGAACTAAAAATTCCACTGAGAATTTAGTATGACAAGATACTACATAATTTGGGACTTACTTGTTGCATTGTTGCTTAATTTACTATTATTTATAAATTCTTAATTTATAATAAAAGTATTAAAATAATTTTAATATAAACGAACATGTAAATTATATGGATTGTAAAGATGGTATTGTGACGAGCAGGGAGGGGGTAGCAATGTCATTATATTTTTGTGTGATAATGAGTCTACTGAGCGCTAGAGGCATATCCACTGCTTCCTTCCAAATAGGATTATGCATCCTCGTTTTGACCAGTTGCCTGAATAAAACAAAATAGTTGATAGAAAAGCAATTAATTATGCTCTGAGCTTTGAAGTCACTTTCCCCCTACTGCAACTTAAAGTTTCCCTTAAACCTTTGTGTTTCTACAGAACAGCCAAGCCTCATTATAAACTGTGTGGCCATTTGCTTCATCACATCTTGCCCTGGAAATTATGTGAGATATGATATATTTTTTTCCTTCAAATGCTATTTCTTTTTTCATGTTCAATGCAGGATTTTATCTGTACCATGGTTTACTGCGATCAATTAAAAAGACAATATTCTGGAAATAGCAATGCAAACATCCCACCGAAAGCTCTATCACACGAAAAAACTCAGGCTATCTTCTCACACTCTCACTTAGAAAAGCCTTACTTCCCAATCTGATCTACAGATTTCATGCAATCCCAATCAGATATACAGTGTGGCAAATAAACATATGAAAAGATGCTCTCCATCACATGTTATCAGGGAACTGTAAATTAGAACAACGAGATACCACTGCACACATATTAACATGGCCAAAATCTGGAACATTGACACCAACTGCAGGCCAGCGTGTAGAACATCAGGAAATCTCATACATCGCTGGTGGGAATGCAAAATGGTAGTCATTTTGGAAGACAGTTTGGCAGTTTCTTACAAAACTAAAGATACTCTTTTTCACATGCTCCAGCAATCACTCTCTTTGGTATTTACCCAAAGGGGCTGAAACCTATGTCCACACAAAAACCTGCACATAATACTCATAGCAGCTTTATTCAGAATTGCCAATACTTGGAAGCAGCCCAGAAGCCTTCAATAGGTAAGTGGACAAATAAACTATGGAACATGCAGACAATGGGATATTAGCACTAATAAGAAACGTGCTATCAAGCTATGAAAGCCATGTAGGAAACTTAAATGCATATTATAAAGTAAAAGAAGCCAATCTGAAAAGGCTACGCACTGTATTATTTTAATATATGACTTCTGGAAAAGGCAAAACTATGGAGGCGGTAAAAAGATCAGCGGTTACCAGGGTTAGGAGCAGGAAGGGATGAATAGGCAGCACAGAAAGGGACTTTTAGGGCAGTGAAAATACTCTATATGACATTATAATGATGGAGACACATCACCAAGTATTTGTCCAAACCCACAGAATGTGCAACACCAAGAGCGAACTCTGAAGTAAACTATGGACTTTGGGCAATAAAGATCTGTCCATTATATTCGTCCTTAGTGAGTGATATTGATCATGGGGGAGGCTATGCATGTGTGGAGGCAAGAGGTATATGGAAAATCTCTATACCTTTCTCTCAGTTTTGTTGTGAACCTAACACTGGTCTAAAAAAATTAACTCTTAAAAAAAGGGGGAAAAAGCCCTGGGCCTTTGTGGGGTGCTAACTGAACTCTGCTCTCCCTCCTTCTTCCTATGCAAGTAATAGTTCTGTAATCACTGCCGTTGAGCCCTTTTTGCTTCCTATGAACTCTCTACGTTCTCGTGTTGGGAAACTGAATTCATATGTTAATATTTTGTTGCCAGCAAAGGAGAGTCTTATTGAGAGTGTGTGTTCTTTCTTGATTTCTGTGAACTAGCGGGTTTAAAGGACCTATAAACCCTTTGAATAGCTTTTTCAAATGAACACAAGGAAATGATTATTTCCATTTCTGTTTTCTTTCTTGACAAAATATTCAGTAAAATTAAAACATTCCACACAGAAAATGCCAAAACTCAGTATTCAATGCCTCAAAACCTAGATATTTTAAATATCATTATTTGCATTCAGTGAAAATAATTCTTTAGGGGTTCTCAACTAAGGGCATTTGACAATGTCTGGGGACATTTTTGGTTGTCACGACTTGGGGGGGGTGTTACTGACATGTAGTTGGAAGAAGGCAAGGGTGCTCGCAAACAGCCTACAATGCACAGAACATTGAATGTGTCCAATGTACTTGACGAAGGATTGTCCAGCCTCTAATGGCAACAGTGGTGAGGTTGAAAACCCTGCTTTAACGCAAATGAGTTAAAGGAAAGGTTCACGTAGGATAGGTTGCTGCATATAACACTGGGCAAATAGTTATCTACTAAACGGGTTTTGATATAATACAAATACTGAAGTTTATTTCCATGTGGCCATTCAGTCATTTCTTTATCAAACAAGTATTTATTGAGCACCTATTATGCATCAATAACTATATGAGTTCCTAGGGAATTAACCCTGAACAGAACAGAACAGAACAGAATACTATTTCACGTCACCAGGTGTTACATTTCAGTTGAGAAATAGAAAACAAAACAAATTAAAAACATAGATTGTAATGAATGGCATAAAGGAACAAAAAGGGGGGGGGGAGGCTCTTACAGAACATTGAGAAATAATCAGAAATGAATAAAATAAAAATGCTCCATATGCCATAATATCACTCAAGTGTTTGGACAAAATGAATATATGACTTTGTGCTGTGAGAGCCACCCTAAGAGCATATTCAAATTTTATCCATTACTTACCAACGATCTTGCTGAGGAAGAAAGCCTGATCTGAGCATCCATTTCTTATACTCTTTTGTAAAAGATGACCAGAATGCAAAACTAAAAAGGCTTTTCAAGGCATGTATCCATTTGAATACATTGCCCTGGGAATGTTTTTTAAAAAAGGTTTTGTGGGAGTTGCTAATAGAGTTGAATAAGTATAGCATATTACATGTTCCTTATATGAAAAGCATATTGATGAAAACCAGATAATGAAGGAGAAGCAACCCAAGTGAGTAGCTCAACACAGAAATGCCTGAACTGTGAAAATACTTCATCACGTGTGATCTAAAGTATCCTGTGGGGTTTTAGCCTTCCAAAGGAAGGAAAGTGATTTCTCTAAGACAATCCAATGCAAAACTATTCCATACCAAAATTTGAACATGCTGTGCCCTCTAGACCTTTTTCTTTGGTAGATGAAGTCCTATCTCCTATCTCCTTGTTTGGAGTGCACAATGGCCTTACTATTATCCCTGCTCCTTTCTTGCTCTTCTGAAACTCATTTTCCACAGAATAGCTACAGGGAATTTTTTTAAACATAAATCAGATCCCCCTTAAACTCTTTAAGACATTTTTTTCCATTACATGCTTGAAAAACAAAGGTCCTTAATATTCTTAGCAAGGGACTGTATTTTCTGGCCCGTGCCTATAGCTCCTGATTATTCTGTTCCTACTGCATGACTCTGCATCAGTCACAGTGACTTCTTTACTGTGTCTATAACAGACCATGTTTTTCCCACCTCAGGGCCTTTGCACCTGCTGTTCCCTTCTCCTATCCTGGACCTCTCTACCTAGAGAAAATCTGCTGCCCTATCCCCTAATTCTGTATTTCATTACACTGGTTTCTTTTTTCTCTTTATAACATTTAACATGGTTTATAACCATGTATTTATTTTTAGTTATATATTTATTGTTTGTGCTCCCAAATAAAATGTTAGCTCCATGAGGTTGAAACCATGCTAGTTCATCTTCAATTTTAGTGCCAGCATCTAACAGGTTGTTGGATATATAGTAAGGATTAAATATATATTAACTGAATGAACAAATAAACAACGTAAAATGAATTCATTGGTTTAAAAAACAGTTACCTCTGCAGACGACAATTTGCAAAATATCCACAATTACTACAATTAGAGTTTATGAAGGGCACTTTATGAAATACTGAATATAAATAGTAGAGCCATTTTCATATATACTTGAATTTTACATGTAAGAATTACGTACATGTAATATAAAACTAAAATTTCACACATTAATTTTATTTTTTATTTTTTAAAGACATATTTATTTTAGAAAGAGAGCAAAGGGAAGAGACAGAGCGAGAGGGAGAGAATCTCCAGCAGACTCCCCGCAGAGCAAAGAGCCAGAAACGGGGCTCGATCCCACAACCCCAAGATCAGGACCCGAGCCAAAGTCAAGAGTCAGATGCCTATACAACTCAGCCACCCAGGCACCCCCTCACACATTAATTTTAAAAACAATTCATATATATCTTTTAGAGGAAAATGTTTCCTTTCAATAAAATCATGAGGTGCAATGTTATTAGATGAATATCACCAAAGTGTAGTTATTAATATAACATATCCATTGGGGGGGTCACCTGGGTAAACAAATCCATTGGAAGTTTTCTACCCAATAATTGTCTAAGGTAAGGAGACTTCTTTTCTATAGACCTTTTATGTACAGGATGATTTTCTGGCATTATTTCCTCATTCCTTTTTTTCCAGAGAAGATATACAGAAGATATAGTGGGGAAAGGATAGAAAGTTCAAGAGCAGCTGAGCTCTGTTTCCAGTTTGACCAGTTCTATAGGTCCAAGCTCTTGGGCGGCTGTTCAACACTGTTAGGTCCCAAGATCTTCACTTGTGAAATGAGATATATACCCTCATGTTTTTATACACTATGTCAGCACCTTTTCTAAACATCTCTCCAGAATAAGATAGCTAATCACCTCCTCCTTTAATTCCTCCTCCCCATTACTGCTAGCCGCATGTTAGACTATTTAGACTTGTGTGGCTCACTATAGTAGCCATTAGCCATACGTGGCTATTGAAAACTTGAAGCATGGCTAGTTGAATTAAGATGTGCTGTAAGTATAAAATACACATAGATTGTGAAGATGGTACAAAAAGAAAATGTAAAATATCTCAATAATTTTTATATTCATAACATGTAGAAATTATAATATTTTGGACATATTAGGTTTAGCAAAATGCATTATGAAATTAATTTCACCTGTTCATTTTATTCCTTTTAATTAGGCTCTTAGAAAACTTAAAATTACTTCTGTGGCTTGCATTTGTGACCTGCATTATAATTCTATAACAGCCTGATAGTTTCTACAGTTTGTAATTATTTGTTTGCCTCGGGAAATGTTGTAAAATGTATTACTAAAATTCCTTCAAACTTGAATATCCAAGTCCCTATAAATCTGAGATCATATAACCAAATGGAATTATTACAATGGATCACCATTAATACTATATGAGATCCAGCATTACAGTTCAACCTCTTGATTGATACTCTTTATCTTATTCTTTTTAAATAATAGTTTCAAGCACTACCAATCTCAAGAAATCATCACACAGTAGTATAACAATGAAATACTGAGAAAAATCAAATTATAGTTTGGCAAGGATGTTAAACACACACACGCGTACACACAAAAACATACTCTCCCACTCTTTAATCTTTGCCGTTAAACACCTATGAGATTTGAGACAAGATATTCACCATTTCAAGCCTTGGTTTTCTTATAAATGAAGTGATGGATGGTGTTGCGAGAAATGAAAATCAGCCACCATAATTCTGATATATCTAAAATATAATACAAAACATTAAAATGGGTAAAACTGTAGAATGTGAGGATAGCTCCATATTTGGGCCTCATAAATTTACCCTTTCAATTTCTTTAGACCTGGTATCCATTTAATAACTGGACAGAGCATAGCTCAAATTTTACCTCATTTAAAAGAGAAAATAAATGAATTTCTAAAATTAAAAAAAAAATGGGAGCATGTGGATGGCTCAGTTAGTTGGGCCTTTGGCTCTTGATTTTGGCTCAGGTCATGATCTCAGGGTTGTGGGATCGAGCCCCGTGTTGGGTTCTGCACTCAGCACAGAGTCTGCTTGTCCCTCTCCCTCTGCTCCTCCTGCTTCTTGTGCTCTCTCTCTCTCTCTCTCTCTCTCAGATAAATAAATAAATAATACATACATACATAAAGTATTTTTAAAACATAAAATAAAATAAATAAGACAAAAACAGAGAGGGAAACAAACCATAAGAGACTCTTAACTAGAGGGAACAAACTGAAGGTTGCTGGAGGGGAGGTGGGTGGAAGGATGGGGTAACTGGGTGATGGGCATTAAGGACAGAACTTGATGTAATTAGCACTGGGTGTTACATACAACTGATGAAGCACTAAATTCTACCCCTGAAACTAATAATACACTACATATTAACTAAATTGAATTTAAATTAAGAATTTAAATAATAAAATAAAATAAAAAGATAAATTGATATCAAATTCATCTTTTGAAAAGTCATAAAGCTTCTAAGTTTTTTGGCCTTATAATGTGGCTGCATAATGAATAAGAATTCTTGTGATATATTAAACTTTAACATATCCATCCCTTAGGAGAGCTTGAAATCATTCTCCAAGTTAAAATGAGGATGAAAGTTAGTTTTATAATCTCCCAAGTGTCATTTCAGTCATCACAATATCATCCTCTGTCATAATTATGGATTCACAAGTCTTTAGATATCTTCACTGATATTTTAATTGGGAAATTATTCATTTAATTTCACGTTACATCCAACTTACTATAGGCTTACATGATAAAATATTCTGAAAGTTAATTTTGTTTATTAAGATTCTTAATATATATAGAGAGATATAGATATATACTCTTATTAAGCAAACATTTATTTAATGTCTCCCATACATCAGTTCTACACAGAGAAAATACATAGTCACTGCCCCAAAGAGTATAATTTTACATTTTCAAAGAGACTCCATATAAAATAGCTTATGATCTGAGTGGAAGCCATGTGACTGAAGATAAAGAACCAAACACACACAAAATTGGGAAATAGGTAATATTTTCTTTACTCCTTACCCCTTCAGGCAATCCCCAACTTCCACTCTTTTTATTCTCTAGGTACCACTTCCCTTTCTTCCAATAAGGGCTTGTTTTTCTCAAGAAACTTGTTTTTTTTCACGTGATTTCTTCTTAATTTCTTGACTCATATTACTCTCAACCAATATTAATTAAGTGCCAACTATGTGCCAGGCAATGGGATCACGTGAAAAAGATTCTGGCTTCCCCCACAAAATTCATATTCTAATTAATAACTACATTTAAAGAAAAGAACTCTTAAAGATCAAAGAAGTAAGTACTGAGATCGGGCTTTGGGGCATACTGGAACGATGTTGGGTGATATTTGATGGAAAGGAGAATTTGTCCACTTCCTTTTAAAGAAGAAAAGAAAATCAACAACTTTATCTTTTGTTCTGATGACCAATTCATACCAATAAAATCTTATATCTTAAGACCAAGTGAAAAAAATATTTCCTAAGCATGATTTCTAACATGTAATTTATTCATGAAAGTACCATATCTACAGAAAAATATATGTTCAAATACAAGGGTTACAATAAAAAAATTAAATTCTTGCATTAAAAAAAAAGCAGTATTTTGCAGTGACAGGGTGAGTACACTACATGAATACGCTAATCACCGTTACTTAAATACACGCATCATTTTTTTTTTTTACAAATGATGGTTTTATATATTTTAAAAGTATTTCACAAGGTACTTGGACTTAAAATATTATGGTACCTAATCAGCATCAAAAATGGACAATTTGAATACTATTGAAAAATCGTAATGGTAAACCTGAAATTACATTCCATACTCCTGATTATAGTAAAAAAAAAAATTCTAGCTATTAAGCCATAAAATCTCTATTTTTTTCTCTTTAGAACACTTAGGGCTCATGCTAGATCAGTTGAACTGGTTAATGTATAAACATCATCCTATTTCTATTTCAGAAGAATATTCAAGATTCCAGCCCCTCGGATTTTCCATTTTCTATTTTAGAAAAGCTGGTCTTAAATTTGAAAGACAAGTAAGGTTATGGGAAGAAAATGCATATAGGATTTTAGTTGCCTTTCTCATAACCACAGCCATTTTTAGCTAAAGCAGAAAAGAATTCCTTGAATCCCTGAAAAAATTCCTTATCTCTTCTCTTCTCTTAGCTCATCTGGCACTTATCTAGATATCACTGGGACAACAATATTTTCTATGGAAGACAAAGCAAAAACTGGGAAATGTTTTTACATAGCTATACTTTGAGGCTCAGGACCTTGACTGCTGGTCTTTTTCACCGCCCACTCTCTACTTGCTATTTGACCTTCAATGCTGACACAATTCTGGCTCCATTCCCAAAAGCAGGAGACTGCAAGGCATGTAAGAATGAGAATCCTTGAGATCAAGCTGAACTTGGAGTGTGCATCACAGTTTTCTTCAAAGAAAATTAAAGCACATTTCCAGGCATTACTTGGTTTCTACTTGTCATAGCCCATTCTATCTCTACCGGGTCAGCAGTGGTGCCTGGGCAGGGCATTATACACCACTTTTGTCAATCCTTTCATTTTACAATTGTGAAAACTAAAACCAATGGTTTTCACTTACATTGACTACTCGAACTCTTCCTCACACGCATGTCTAAGAATTGTGGCAAATGTGTTGAGAAAAGTGAGGGTGTTTATGTTAAATTTTAAGTAACGGTATCTTTAGGTCTACTTGAAAGTACATTAGTAATTTGGATAAAAGTTCTAGGGAGTGTTCTGCACTAAAATTGGATCTACCTTAAAGTATGTTTTTCCAAAGGACGAGCATGGCAGATGGCAGATACTCAATGAGTGTTTATTTCAATTAAAAAAGAAGAAGGAAGGAGGGAGGAAGAAAGGGAAGAAGGAAGTTTTTCCATTCCAAACAAATTAAAATCTCATTTACATTAAATAGTCATTTTCTAAACATTAACAGCTTTGTGCTACCAATTCACTGCCTTGCAATCAGACATTATACATTGCTTTACGAGGGTATTCTCCTTTCCTTCTTAAAAAGGGAATAATCTAAACTAACATGCAAAATACACATTGTAGTGATTTGTACAAAAATATGGCGTGGTATGTAAATTTTCAGCAATGGCTTTTAAAAACATCAGATTTAACTTCTGGACTTACAAATAAGAGGGAAACATCTGTGAAATGAAAATCGACACTTTTTTTTCAGCTCTTGACTCTACTTTGAAAGCATTCTTTAACATATAGGATTAGTATATCACATGTATATATTTATCGGAATAGTTTGAGCATAGATGTCTCAAAACTAAAAGCCCTCAAAAAAAAGCACAAAAACACAAAAAGCAAATTTGCATCTCAAAATTGATGCAGTGTCCTTTCCTTTTTGCTGTAAAGTATAAAGTACCTTTGTTGTAAGTTTAACAAAGGCAACCTGTTGAATTGGTTGCCCTGAAGCACACCCAGCCTCCATTCTAACCAACTCATTGCTCCAGCCAAAGATATGTCTCTAGCTAAATCCCAAGAGGAATTATTAGTCTCAAAAGAGAGAATCAAAGACAATGATAGCTTGATAGGAGATCCAAAGGAACAAAGGCTTTATATATCTCTGGGTAGGATTAGCCAGAGGTGTAGAAGGTGTTACCAGGAGCCAGGTTCATTACTCTAGTAAGTGTTCGGACGTGCCCCAAACTGGCCGTTATCATGATTACATGATAAAAAGAACATGTTCAAATATTAAATGTAAAAAAATAAAACTTCCTTTCCCTAGTCAGGCTTATCAGGGCTACAATGCCCAGTCCTTTGGCTTTTGTGTACGTGTGTTATAAATTGAAAAGAATTTATAGAATATTACCAAAAGATGTATTTCAAGAGTTATTAAAATTTCAAGCTAGAAGAAATACTAGATGTTCTCCAATGTAATTTTCTTTCTTTCTTTTTTTTTTAAGATAAGAAAATGAGCCTGTAGGGTCATTAATTGTTCAGATTTTAAGTGGCAGAGTTAGGACTAAAATCCAGGCCCTCCGATCTCTGCTAGACCTCAGTTCCATCTGTTATCAAACATAATTCACCTCCACGCAAAAGCCAATGGAAGCTTTACTCTGCGGAGCTAAAAGGAGATGGTGAAGTTTATTGATCTCTATCCACCATACGCCACTGGTGCTGAGGTCCAACGTGATTTCTTTTACAAAAATGCCTTCCCCTGCAAGCTTCACTTGCCAGTGATTCACCTCTAAGAATATCACCTGATGTCTTGTAGGGAGGAGACGACTTCTTATGCTCCCTCATTTCGAATCAGAATTAAATTAGAAACTTTTGGGGCACCTGGGTGGCACAGCGGTTAAGCGTCTGCCTTCGGCTCAGGGCGTGATCCCGGCGTTCTGGGATCGAGCCCCACATCAGGCTCCTCTGCTATGAGCCTGCTTCTTCCTCTCCCACTCCCCCTGCTTGTGTTCCCTCTCTCTCTGGCTGTCTCTATCTCTGTCGAATAAATAAATAAAAAATCTTTAAAAAAAAAACACGAAACTTTATGGGTCAGAAAAAGAGGTCAGAGGGGAGGGGGGTGGGGGAATGGGATAGGCTGGTGATGGGTAGTAAGGAGGGCACGTATTGCATGGTGCACTGGGTGTTATACACAACTAATGAATCATCGAGCCTTACATCGGAAACCGGGGATGTACTGTATGGTGACTAACATAATATAATAAAAAATCATTAAAAAAAAAAAAAAAAGAAAAAGAGGTCAGGTATTCAGGGTACAAAGAATACACAATTGCTGTCTTTGTATTCCCTCCCCTGCATGTTAGAAGTTTTGCACTGACAATAAAACATAAAGGCTAACATTTTTGAAACCTTAGAAAGGCAATACAGATTTAGTTTATTTTAACCCCCAATTACTAATTTAAAAAAAACCAAGTATAAAAGCAGAGAGTCATCACTTTGAAAAATTATGTATATATACTCTTCCATAATAATTTTTCATAACCATACACTTCAAAGAATGGTATGTCATCAGTTTATGATACTCCTTCAGTCAACAGACATAAATTGAGTTCATACTGTGTGCCAGACACTGTGCTATGTGAGATCTTTGGATTCAAGTGGTCACAGTTAGATAAGAAAAATAATAGCAATCCTCTGTGGCAAATGCTATCAAACAGGTATTCCCAAGACTCTATGAGAATTCACAAGAGTAAAGTACTAATTTCTAGCTCCATGCCCTGGCCTGAGCAGAGAATGAAGAAGGAAATCATGGATGGGCAGAGTGACATGAAACATGCTTTTATTTTCTCTTAAAAAAAAAAAAAAGGCTTATACATTAAAGGACAGCACAAAGCACTTAGCAAGCAGGAAGTATCATCAATACAGTATTAAAAAGCAATAGGGGGCTCTTGTGGAGAATCCCATCATGTGCACACATAGTCTTCAGACACTGGTCCATGGAGAAAGCAATATTGGTTGGGCTGAAACCATTTCCAGGATGGAGGCAGGGATGATGAGAAATCCCTAGCTAATGAAGTTACCAGCTCACAGGCCTGTTTCTGCTGTGTGTGCTCTCCCCTCGGGCCAGAACATCCTTCCCTCTTCTCCTTGTATGACTAACTCTTGGTTTTTCCACCGCCCTTACCACCACTGCCGCACCATTATTGTGTGTCTAGGTATCTATTCATTTCCTTCATACCACTTTATTATGTTATTACTATGTATTAAATGTTTGTCTCCCTCATTATAACTTAGCTTCACAAACACAGTGACTTGTTTTATATCAAGTACTATACCTGGCTCATGTCAGCATGCAAATGCCTACTCATGAAATACAGAGGGAAGGAAAGATGGAAAGAAGAAAGGAGAAAGGAAATCAAGAGTCTATCCTAGCAAGGGGATGGATGCAACTGAATTTATTTCATCTGTTAACACGCTGCTTGCTTAGACCACTATTTGTCAGATTGACTAATGCATGCATGTCTAAAGAAAAACCTTTCTGGCTCTTAATGTAAATATTTTTATGGTAATAAAGTAATGTATTAACATACAACTCAAAGAAATGTACAAATCTGCTCTAAACAAACTTAAACTAAAAAACTAACATAACTATATAATGTAACTAATATAATTTAATTATCAACATCAGTGTGATCTACTAGATAATGTTGTTTTTAAAAATTAATTACCACTCACATGAATTAGGTACTGATTACTCTAGCACAGACAGCATGCGATGCCTCAATGCGCCTACCACTCATCTCTGTCTCAACAACTGAGAAACCTTTCTTAGGACAGCACTACATCATACTATCATTTGGTCTTCACTTTAAGGGAATGCAACATTTTCTGTATTGAACATACCTTTATTCTTTTATAGGGTCAATTAAGGAATTCTACCTGGGGCCAATGGGATTCTAAAAACAGCTATTGAAAACATGAGGCAGCCCTCGATTATATAATAGTTACACAGATTTTTTTAAATTACTATGAACACTTATAAAATTCTGGTTGAGAATTCATCCATCTCCCATTTTGCAAAACAGGCACATCTGAATTATTGTGTATTCTTGGCTTCAAGGTTTATAGCAAAAGACCTAGATTTCAAACTCTGCTCAAAGACAGGAGCTATGTAAATCTAAGCAATTTTCAGTTCTATTGAGCATGAGAACCCCTATATACAAAATTGCAGTCTTCTCT
This sequence comes from Ursus arctos, assembly GCF_023065955.2. Taxonomy (NCBI): domain Eukaryota; kingdom Metazoa; phylum Chordata; class Mammalia; order Carnivora; family Ursidae; genus Ursus; species Ursus arctos. Next base: position 66,615,875 of record NW_026623111.1, on the reverse strand, counting down.
GATTCTCTTCTTTAAGAAGTTTCTTCTTCTTTAAGGTGACAGACTTAGAACAGTTGATATTCAAGCACCATTTTGTATGTGACATATCGATTGGCATGCCACTTAAGATGGTATTATGATGGCATTTGGCAGAGACTGTAGAAATATCTGAGTCTTTCTTTCAATGAATCACCTGTCACCATGAGACAAAGGCACTAAAGCAAGACCTGAAACACTTCATTCTTGGCTCAGGCTTTGGCCCAAAAGTCCTATATAGATCTCTGATAAAAGAGTGTTGACAAAAGAAGATTCTTTTTCCCTATGCAGGGTAAGAGTAAGTGGCCTTGAACCATAGTGTCTTATTTCCTCTATTTTAACTCAAAAGCTCGAATCTAAGTCTTGCCATGCCATGGGATGTAATGCCTCATCCCAGCAACAGACCTGAAAGAGTGAGAGCAAGGATAAGAGAAAGGTGACTGAGAGACAAAGAGAGAGAACTAGGGAATGTTCCAAAGCAAGAGGCCTTCTACTGAGCCCTTCCTGGAGAGGTGCAAGAGCCCCTAGAACAGTTGCTGGAGATGGGATGGAAAAAAGGAGTACAAGCAAGGCAAGAGATGCAGAGAGACAAAAAGTGACTCAGAAAATCAGAGAGATTTGGGGAGTCCGAAATTGTTCCTCTAATGAGGGATCAGGATCAAGTTTTTGATACATTGGGCCAAGAACAAACCAGCTGCAAGGGTAAAGAGATAATTGGCCCTCTTTCCTTCTGGATAGTAGTCCCTTGAGAACTAAAGTGGAGGATGGAGATTTTAATGTCAGGGCATGCCCCAGATTGGCCTTTTAAACCCATTATTGTGAACCATCACTAGCATGGTAGCCAGTGAAAAAGCCCTCAAAAGTGACCTGCCAAGGCCTCCTCTGCTTGGGGATGGAGTAAGGAGAATGGAAGGGAACCCAAATGTCTTTCTTCTACTCAATTCCATTAACTTATAAACATTAACTTCATTCCTTGCCCAAATCTATTCTCCAAAATCATCCTATCAGCAGGTGTTCAAGTCCCATAGCTTTGTGTCTTCTAAAGTCATAACCCTGAAATAGATACATAATTTAAAAGAGGACCTTTACTGTGAATCGTTTTAGGTTCCTCTCAAGGACTTCAGCCACCAGAGGTACATTCCAGATTTGCTTCCATAGAAATCCACAAAAAAGAATGACAGAAAGGTGGGTTTGATAGGCCAGTGCATGCTCTACTCAGTTTCCTGCCACGTGTCCAAGAGGATACTCTAGGGTACATTTCCTATTAGCCATTTCCCTGTTATGTATAGGAATTCAGAAGACAATCATCAACCACTGCTATGTATCACTTGAGTCCTGAGTTAGAATGTATCCCATCTGCTTTTGTCCACGAAGACCTCTTCATTGTATGAGTTTGTAAGAGCCAGAAGTTAAAACACAGACTTATTAGGGGCTATTAATGAAACAGAGCAGTGAAATATGGAGCCGCCTGCAAATGTCTACAAAGCTATGAGAGATTCATTTCACAAATGACTACAAAAATGGAGTATTAGATGTAGGTCCATGGTTTTAGCAGGTCATGCACCCATTCTTGGATACATGCTCTTTGAGCATATCTCCCAACCACCAAGTACTGCCTACAGAAGGCCAACACCTCCTTCCTCTCCTAGAGCTTCTCAGCAGAAATTATGAGTTATTAACATAATTCTTGGAACCCTGAGTATGTCTCTAAATTGGCATCATTATTTCAAAAAGTACAGGGTTCTTCAGCAACGATATGCAAGCTATATTCCTATTTATTAAAGTAAGTATCCATTTCTCTTTTTTTTCTCTCATATTTGAAAAATATGTGTACTCAGAAACCTCTTGACACCAGTTTAGATCGTGCCCACCCCTTCAGAACATTTTTTTTTCCTTCCTGGCCTCCTCCTTATACTATTTATTTCACTGTTCTGCCTGGTTTTGTCAATTGTTAGCTTTGGGCCACAGGTTTTTTTAAACCTTATTAAATTCAGTCTCCTCATGTATAAAAAAGTATGCATATAGTATTGTAAGAATTAATGAAATAATAATGTAGAGTACTGAACATGGACCATAACACATAACAATTTATAATAAATGTTTACTCCCTTTTGTCTTCCTAGAAAGCCACAATAGAGTGAGGAATTACCTCTTAACATGTATCTTCCATTTTTATTAACTGAAACTCATTTCAATTGCTACTCCAATAAAAAATTTGTAATTGGGGAATGGCTTGAGTTAATTACACTCAAAAATAAGCTTAACTAAATAAAATTAGTTTCTAGAATTCAGTAAAATTGCTAACATACTTCACAAGAAAAAATCTGAAATTTTCAGACAGACATCGAACAGGAAGTTAGACAAGTATCAACTGTGTAGAATGCTACATAATCCAAGTCCCCATGGACAGCATCACACAACTCTTGTTCCTCAATCTAGAATGGAAGAGGTGAAAAGAGGTCAGAAACAAAAATGCAATTTCAGGGGGCGCCTGGCTGGCACAGCGGTTAAGCGTCTGCCTTCGGCTCAGGGTGTGATCCCGGCGTTACGGGATCGAGCCCCACGTCAGGCTCCTCTACTATGAGCTTGCTTCTTCCTCTCCCCCTCCGCCTGCTTGTGTCCCTCTCTCGCTGGCTGTCTCTCTCTCTCTGTCAAATAAATAAATAAAATCTTTAAAAAAAACAAAAAAAATGCAATTTCAGTTAAGGTAGCTGATCAGAGACATATAAACTTAGACAACAAATTTTGCTGCTAAAAATAATTTCTGTGAACAAAACAAATTATGTGATTCAAAATAACTTAATTAAAATATGTTGAAAGTTTTGATTCAGACTATCATTTGAGGTTTTTTTATTTTTCCCGGTAATATTAAGATGTGTTATAAGAATTGAAAAGTTAATATCTGATATTTACATTGACCTCGTAGTAAAGGTTCTAGATAGTGACACAAAGAATTTCGCAGACTCTGCCTTGAAAAATGAATTAATTGATAGAATTTCAAGCAGTAAACAACAGTCTGATGTAAAACGCGCATGATTTATGAATGTTTTAAAAATTCAGCCAAGTTGTCTATTTCACAAGTTTTGCATGTCATAATTTTAGAAGGAAAGGGCATCAGAGGAGGCAAACTCATTTGAATCTTTAAAACATGCTCAAGCATTTTTAAAAGTCAAAAAGAGAAATATTTTAAATAAGCAGTATCTTTTTATCACAATTGCATGTGAAAGGATGACACTTTAAAGAGGAAGTTTTGAAAACACCAAGAATTTTAGATAAGTAATTATGTCACTAGCTGTGATGATGACTAAAACTGCCTTCACTAAAGATCTTTGCCCAAATGTTCAAAATGCAGACTAACAGAACACTTAGAACATTTGTGAAATCTTTGTATGCTTCGAAAATGAAATTCCTGCTCACATTCCCCTTTACTCTATCCTTTACTCTAATGGTAAACTACCCATTTCCAAAATAATTGTGAATATTACAATGCATATTTTATAAGCAAATGTAATGATTTAGGAAATAATTAAACGTATCAGCTTACTGGAAGAATCATGAGAGTTTACTTTTTAGAAAGCAAAAGCATTGTGTGTGGCTAAGCAAAATTTCTAGAAACCTGACTCTGCAAGTGTCACCTGACTCTAGAAAGTGACTCTGAAACCATCAGTTTCATGTCTTCCTTTAACAGAGGACGTATGGGGAGAAGTGACTCATTGAAGGGGACATACCTCACTAATGGAAAAATTAAGCCCATGACCCAGGAGAGCCCCGAGGTTTCATAAAAGAAAAAATTGACAAGATGTAGAAAGTCTCCTTTAAAAATCTAGAGAAAATATAAGTATTAAGTCTAAGCATTTAAAACAAAACAAAACGAAACAAAAAATACCTAGAAAAAAATTCAAAATAGATGCAGGAATTTGGCCCTGGAAAGCTGTCGGAAAATGTATTAGTCTTATGGCTGATGTTTCCTGCCCGCCTTCCCTGGAGGAGGTTCTGCACATTAAATAACAGAGTTAAGTGAGGGTTGTGTTGGCTAATTTAAATAATCAGTGCATACTGACAGCAAGGCCAGGACTAGTGCACGTTCAACCCACATCCAGGTCAGTGAGCTCACATCTATAGATTCAGTTCTTTATTCTAATAACCTCATTTCTCAAGATGGGCCACAAGGGAAGCCAAGCAAAAGGTGTGCATCTATTTATCCGAAATATGATTTTAACTCTAGTGAGGGATGCCATATCATTTAAGCATTTGGGACCCTGTACTTAGAAAATATATTTAAGTAGGAATCCAGGCTCACAAAACTAGCTGAGGATTATGCTAATACGCTGAATGGATTCTGTTAATCTCTTCTCCGACTATGACACAAACAGGGACAATGAGTTAGAAGAGAAAGATACTTTATCTTAAGTCAAAATATATGTAGGGCTTATTATGATAAATTTTTGGTTTAATATGTTAAGATGTTAAAAATTATATTTGCTTAGCCAGAGAAATTAAGCAAGAAAAAGAAATAAAAGGCACCCAAATGGGATAGGAAGTAAAACAGCCACTATACGGAGATGACATGATTCTATATACAGAAAACTCTAAAGACACCAACAAAAAACTGTTAGAACTAATTTAAAAAATTCAGTAAATTTTCAGGATACAAAATCAATATACAGAAATCTGTTGTGTTTCTTTATACTAATAATGAAATAGAAGAGAGAAATTAAGGAAACAACCCCATTGATATGCATCCCTGTGTTTATTGTAGCATTATTTATAATAACCGAATTATAGAAGCAGTCCAAGTGTCCATCGATTGATGGATGGATAAAGAAGGTGTCTCTCTCTCACACACAGACACAGACACACAGACACACACACACACAGACACACACACACACACACACACACACACACACACACACACACTGGAATATTATTCAGCCATAAAAAAGGATGAAATCTTTCCATTTGCAAGAACATGGTTGGAGCTAGAGAGTATAATGCTAAGCAAAATAAGTCAGTCAGAGAGAGACAAATATGATATGATTTCACTCATATGTGGAATTTAAGAATCAAAACATAAGATCAAAGGGAGAAAAAGAGAAAAACCAAAATCCACTCTCTTAACTATAAAGACCAATCAGATGGTTACCAGAGGGGAGGTGCATGGGGAATGGGCAGAATAGGTAATGGGGATGAAGAGTACACACATTATGATGAGCACTGCATAATGTGTAGAATTGTTGAATCACTATGTTGTATACCTGAAACTAATATAACATTGTATGTTAACTATACTGGAATTAACATTACAAAACTTAATAAATCTTTTTAAAAATCCCATTTATAATTGCATCAAAAAGAAAAAAATACCTAAGAATAAATTTCATCCAGGAGGTGAAAGACCTGTGAAAACTACAAGACCTTAATGAAAGAAATTAAAGATGACACAAATAAATGAAAAGATATTCTGTGATCATGGATTAGAAGAGTTAATATTGTTAAACTGTCCATGCTATCCAAAGCAATCTATAGATTCAAATGAAATCCTTATCAAAATTCCAATGACATTTTTCACAGAAATAGAAAAAAAATCCAAAAATTTGTATGGAACCACAAAAGACCCCAAGTAGTTAAAGAAATCTTGAGAAAGAAAAACAAAACTGGAGGCATCACAAATCTGATTTCAGACTGTATCACAAAGTTACAGTAATCAAAACAGTGTGGCATTGGCATAAAAATAAACACATAGATCAATGTCAGACAATAGAGAATCCAGAAATAAACCCACATTTATGTGATCAATTAATTTATGACAAAGGAGACAAAAATACACAATGGAAAAGGCCAGTCTCTTCAATAAGTGATGTTGGGAAAACTGGACAAACACATGCAAAAGAATGAAACTGGACCACTATCTCACACCATACATAAAAATTAACCCGAAATCGGTAAAAGACTTGAAATGAGACCTGAAGTGATAAAACACCTAGAGCAAAGCATAGTTAGTAATCTCTATGACAAAGGTCTTGGTGACTATTTTTTTACCTGACACCAAAAGCAAAAGCAACAAAAGCAAAATAAGTGGGACTACATCAAACTAAAAAGCTTTTCTACAGCAAAAGAAACCATCAACAAAATTAAAAAGCAACCTATTCAATGGGAGAAAATATTTTAAAATCATATATCTGATAAGGGATTATTAACTAAAAAATATAAAGAACTCATACAACTCAATAATTGAAAGATAGAAAAACAAACAAAAATGGTCGTATTTGAAAAATGGGCAGAAGATCTGAATAGACATTTTTCCAAAAACTTACAGCCAACAGGTACAAGGAAAAATGACAACATCACTAATCATTAGGAGATGCAAATGAAAACCACAATGAGATATCACCTCACACCTGTTAGAATGGCTATTATCAAAAGACAAAAGATAACAAGTGTTGGTGAGCATGTAGAGAAAAGGAGAGCCTTGTGCACTGTTGGTGGGAATGCAAACTGAAGCAGCCCCTCAGGAAAACAGTGTGGAGGTTCCTCAAAAAATTAAAAATAGAACTACCCTATGATCCAGCAATTCCACTTCTGGATATTTATCAGAAGAAAAGAAAAACATTAACTCGAAAAGATATATGTACCCCATGTTCATTGTAGCATTATTTGTAATAGCCAAGAGATGGAAAAAATCATCAGTGGATGAATGGATAAAGAAAATGTGATATATATAGATCACACATACACGATGGCATGGTATTCAGCCATACAAAATGAATAAACTTTTGTCATTTGCAACAGCATGGATGGACCTCAAAGGTACTGTGCTAAGTGAAGTAAGTTAGGCAAAGACAAATACTGTACGATCTCACTAAGATAAATTAAAAAAAAAGAAAAAAAGCTCATAGATACAAACACCAGATTGGTGGCTACTAGAGGTTGGGAGTGAAGGGGGGGGAGAAATGAGTAAAAGGTGTCAAAGTGTACAAGCTTCCCCTCAAATCATATTTTTGTATATGGCAAGGTAAAATTGACTCATAAATGGAATAGAATATTATCTCAAGTTAATAATCATAAGAAGTCAGACACATGAAGGATTTTAACAATCTCTGGAATTGCTAGTTAATAAGGGAATGTTAGTCCCACTTATGTGGGAGAAAAAAAGTATGTCCATTTGATTTATAAGTTCTAATTTAAAAATTGTAAAAGTATGATGTAAACTTTTATAATAGGGTGTTCAGTAGGAATTATCCTGTTGTCCCAGACTGCTTTCTGGGATCTAAAACCAGAAATAAAGAGATGCTAAGCACCTTTCTTTTTATTTTATTTTATTTTATTTATTTATTTATTTGTTTGTTTGTTTATTTATTTATTTATTTTCTTTCAAGAGAGAACAAGCTGGGAGAGGGGCAAAGGGAGGGAAAGAGATAATCTTAAGCAGGCTCCACGCCCAGTGTGGAGCCTGAGGCGGGTCTTGATTTCATGACCCTGAGATCAGGACATGAGCCAAAATCAAGAGTTGAATGCTTAACCAACAGAACTATCCAGGCGCCTGGTAAGTGCCTTTCTGTTCTAACAGAATAAGAAAAAAAAAAAGAATAAAATCCAACCCACTGTCGCTAGTACCCCTACCTGTCTTCTTCCAGCCTCCAGGAAGGAAGTATGGGGGGAAAGCCATAAGCCCCTCAAGGCAAAGGAGAAGGAACTCCAGGAGAATTGCTGGCAACTGGGGAGACTGGCAGGTTGTTCCCCACTCTGTAATGTGCTCAGGCTGTGCTGAACCTACCCCTGAGCAAAGGGCAAAAGAATTGCAGGGCAGAGAAAATTTGTGACAATGTAAAGGAGCCTGCAGTACTACATTTGTCCTGTCAGCCATACTTGAATTTCCAGTTCCGGTTCAACCAGGGAAGGTGGGACACCTGGTAATGACATCCTGGCAGCAAGAAGCTATGGGTGTACTGCCTACTCTGAGAGCTGACGGGGGGAAAAATGAGGAGAAGATATCAATTGCCCCATCTCCAACATACTGGGCAGTCAAGACGGTTATAAAGAACCATGAATTTAGCCAGAGAAACAAGAGCAACCCCAGTAGTCCCCTGCAGGGATAGGTTCTTAGAGATGCATTTGTCCTTGATCTCTTCTTCGCCTCTGTCAGTTCTCAACACGAGAGGCCTCAAAAAGAGGTAAAGAGTATCCAGTTCATAGTCCTCTCAAACACACACACACACACACACACACATACACACACACACACACACACACACATACACACACACACACACACACACACACACACACACGTTCTCTCTCTCTTTCTGTCTCTATCTTTGCTCTCTCTGTGCCTCTGTCTCTCCCTCCTCTCCCCCACCTTTTAGTGCTGGAAAGAGAGGAGAAGAACATGGTCACACTGTGCTTCCTCCCTACTTGAAGTACCACATCAAGACCCCTAAGTGTTGAGATAGGGAGGAACATAGATGAGATTAAACTAAGCATGAGGTTTCAGTTTTAAATTACACCGAAATTTAATCATTAAAAATGACTGGCATAGGGGGTGCCTGGGTGGCAGAGTCAGTTAAGCGTCTGACTCTTGGTTTCAGCTCAGGTCGTGATTTCAGGGTTGTGAGATTGAGCCCCATGTGGGCCTCCACGCTCAGTGGGGAGTCTGCTTTAGACTCTGTCCCTCTCCCTCTTCTCCTCCCCCACATGTTTGCGCTCTCTCTCTCTCTCAAATAAATAAATCTTTTAAAAAAACGACTGGCATAGTTTCTCAAAAGTTCAAATATGAAGTTACCATATAAACCATCAATTTCATTCTTACATATATAACCAAGGGAAATGAAAACATATGTCCACACAAAAACTTGTACGTGAGTATTCACAGTGGTATTACTCATAACAGCCTCAAAGGGGAAACAACCCAAATGTCCATCAGTTGAGGAATGGATAAGCAGAATGTGGCATATCGATACAATGGAATGTTATTTGGCCATATAAAGAAATTAAGTTCTGACACATGCTAGACATGGATGAACCTTGAAAACCTGAAGTTAAGGGAAGGAAGCCAAAATTCAGAAAGTGAGAATACCAACACACGCATCTGGCATTGCATCCTTGTGAAAGTGGTCAAAACATTTTGTAAAGTATAATTTATATAGTTTACAATTGATAAATAGGCAGTGAATGAATGAACATATGGTAATAGTGCTAGAAAAATGGGGAGCAGCTGGATCTAGGCGAGATAAAGGTAAAGAAGAAAGGACAGGAAGACTGAGTGCCCAAAAGAAACTTCAGAGAAAATAACTAGAAAAGGCTGTGAAATACTTCGTATATCAGGGGAAGAAAAAGTCACCTTTTAAAATACATTACACTAAGCACTAAAAATGTAAATGTTCAAATCACATTTTCATCTATTCATTTTTTCCCCTAAATTTTCCTCTCCACTAATTGAGATAGTGGAAATATGAGATAATCCATATACGGGCTAATGAGATAATCCATATACGGGCTACCTAGTTTCATATATTGAATTCCATCACAAATACAAAAGGCTTCAGTCAATATGATTAAATGTTAAAAGCAGAACTCAAGGGATTCAACTCCAGTAATTCACTCTCAAGCTGGGGTTGAGGAATAAGTGCTGTACCTGAGATAAGAAAACTGGGGCTGCTTCTCTCTGGGGTGGTCCAGTTCTCAAAGAAAATCCTTCAAGTCTCCTTTGCTGTCATCATCATCATTTTGATAAGCTTTGAAGGAGCCCCAAAAGTAATTTCAACAAAAAGAAAAGACATACTACAAAGGTGAGCATTGTTTTTTGAGAATCTTTCCAGGTGAGTTCAGTGCTTTGACAGCATAGGTCACAAGCAAAAACAAGTTATCTTCTGCTCTGAGTTAGCATTACTTACATGGGCTGATCATCTATTATTTTCTTCATTCTTCAAGTAATAAGGCATATATTATAGATCCTGACTTCTAAACTGCCATGTCAGGATATCCTGATAGCCAAAGATGATAAAAATGATCATGGTGATGATGATACTAACTACAATACTTAATATTTACTGAGAGCTTAATACACAGTCAGGTACTGTAAGTATTCCAGAAAAAAAGAGTATTCTAGAAACATCTCATTTCAGGTATGCTAACAACTACTCTGTGAGATAGGTATTATTACTTATATTTAGCTGATTAATAACTTAAGTAAGTAAAAAGAACTTTCCAAGGCTTATAGCTAGTGATGGAGTCTTATTTGACCCCAGGCAGTCTGACTCGAGAACCTTGTATACAAAACAACTGGGTTCAGCTGCTTTCCAGGGAAATGCCCACACTGTACAAAGTCAATTCTAGAGAAAATTATGAAGATGAAATCTCATAACTGTGATCCCACGGGCTACCATGTCCCAACCATCAAGCTCTAATTTTTTTTGAAGATTTTATTTACTTCTTTATTTGGGAGAGAGTGAGAGGGAGGAGCAGAGGGAGAGGGACAAGCAGACTCCATGCTGAGCGTGGAGCCCACTGCAGGCTCAATTCCAAGATCCCGAGATCATGACCTGAGCCAAAATCAAGAGTCAGATGCTTAACCAACTGAGCCACCCAGGAACCCCATCAATCTCTCCTTTTGTCCAAGACATTATCTGCTGCTCTTCAGCCCAAGTGCCCCCTCCAGCAGCAACAGATTTTCTCAATCCTTCTGTCTATAGTCAAAGTGACCTGAGGGGCATGCCCACGATTCATGCTTAGGTAATAATATATGATAGAAGGTCAAGTGTTTACCTCTAGCATAGTTGCTTTTCCATCATTTTTCCAGAGATTATGTCATAATACAAAGTAGCCAATTATAGGAACCCCAGACAGAGTTGCAGAACTGTCAAAGGAAGACTTTTTGGTTAGGTGGGCATTTTGGGATCCTTCACAATGAGCTACACGTAGAATAGCCTATGTTTACTGTTTAGCTCTACATTCAATAAACCATGGAAAACAGGCACATAAAAGCAGGGGAAATAGAAGGTCTCAGGATAATATCTACAGTCCTTAACACAACTTACTTGTCTGTGTGCACCTCTCCAAATTCATCTCTCGTCACTTCTTGTCTTCTTTTCTTACTTGACCGTTATCTATTTCCCAGCCATCTACCAAAGAGTCATGGCCCACACCTTTTGTTCTGCCATATACACCACCCCGATAGCTTGTAATAAAGCTGTATCATCTTTCAATTCTCAGTTCAACATATATTCTTTCGAAAAACTCTCCCTGAATCTTGAAGTGGTAATAGGTGTCCCTCCTAAGGCCTCCAACGGTAAATAGTTATTATATCATATGGTAACAGCAGTAATCTGTAACACCCACTGGAATTTAACACTGGATTCATGATGCTTAGTATTATTATATCACCTATGGCAGGGACTGCTAACTCTTTTAATACCCATGTTCCCTCTGCTCCCAGAATAAAGCTGAGCTACGTGGCCAGTACCCTTTGCAGTTGGGTTTGGTCATGTGACTCAGTTCTAGGTAATAAAATGTGAACGGAAGTGGTAAGAGCCACTACCACACCTGGTCCATCCAAACCTTCTATGCAGTACTCCTTTTTATATCCACATTCTATTTGAGGAGGAAGGGAATGGACCCCATGGTGAATTAAGAAGCCAAAAGTTAAAATTACAAAATTTCTGGCAGCCTGGATTTCTAACCATTTGTTTAGGACAGACCAAGAAGATCCCCCTCATTTACCTGGAATCTCCTTGGACTTTCACCTGAGAAAGAAATAAGCTGCATCTTTTTAAATTCTTTTTTGGGGGGAGGAGGAGGAGTCTATTTGTTATAGAATTGCTTATATCACCTTTATATTTCCTAGAAACTAGCATAACAACTACAGGCACATAAGAAATTTATAAGTATGTGTTGAATTGTTTTAAAAATAGAATGAATAACATAAATATCTTAAATTCTCCTTTTGTCTTGCTAAAAACAGCAGACCTGTATTTAATGCGTACTATGTGCCACTGCTTTCTAAGATCATTTACATAAATCAGTTAATTCAATCCTCTTCACAATGTTATGAGATAGGTACTACTATTATCTCATTGCACAGATTAGTAAATTGAAGCTTAAATCAGCTTACTCACTACTCAGTGTATCATAATTAGTATCTGGCTGAGTCAAGATTCAATCCAAACAATCTGACTCAAAGTCTATATTTTGAACCACTCTGAAATGGCTGCATAGAAATACGCAACTTAAAAAAAGTCTTCAACTAAAAGCAGAATAAAATAATATTTTACATTAATAACACCATCTCTTGATATAATAATCATTTCTAGGAATGAGCTAAGATTTCCCAAACAATTTATGATGATACAACACCGTCTTACATGTCTTTTTAAATACCAAGAGATTTAATTGCTACACAGAAAGTCAATTTTAGATTTAAGGATGAAATCCAAGTTTCAAGGTTCCTAGTATTACCTTAAACACTTAATTGGGGTTTTGTCTTCTTCTTGATCATATATGTTAACAAACAGCAAGTGCCTTAGAGATTTCTTGATTTCATTAACTCATAAGTTTCATTAAATGTATTAAATTAGAGCTTACTCTTAAATCAGTAATCAATTCTTGCACATTTAGAGGTTAACCCTCAGTTTATAATTCACTCAAAATCACTTTATTCTCTAAGTTAAGAAAATTCAGTGCTATCTAGTATAGTGCCATCTTCATCATGTCCACAAAAAAACCCTTTCCACATAATCAGATCAATGTCTGTTCTAGACAATCTAGACTAGATTAATTGGGTTGGTGTCTGTTTGTATTTTAGTCATTTTATCAGGAGTCTCAGGCTGGCTTCTAAAAATCACTGCTTGGGACGCCTGGGTGGCTCAGCTGATTCTGTCTGCCTTTGACTCAGATCATGATCTCGGGGTCCTGGAATCGAGCCCCACATTGGGTTTCCTGCTCAGCGGGGAGTCTGCTTTTCCCTCTACCCCCTGCTTGTGCTCTCTCTCTTTTTCTCTCTCAAATAAATAAATAAAATCTTTAAAAAAATAAAAGCAGTTGTGCCATTTAAATAATAAAATAAAATAAAAACAAAAGTAAAATTTAAAAAATTAAAATTGCTGTTTTCCAAATTCTAGTACCCACTAGAGTGAGTGTCAAACACACTCACAAGTATCACCAAACTTGAGCCTTAGCTATTATTTAGGTGATAATATACTTTATGATAGAAGTAAAACACATGGTTTCAAAAAAAGCACTAGAACTCATCACTGGATTCATTTGCAAGCTCTACACAACAGCATTATATTTAGAATAACTATAATGATCGTACTTTATCTCTGACTCAGCTGTTTCCCTCATGTTACAATATCTATAATTAAGGCCACAGTCATTTGTCATGATCATTAGTGAAAGATGGCCAAACAGATATGGTCACCAAACTTGGTGTAAATCTGTTTTAAAACCATTTTAAATAGCTATTCAAAGGTGCTAGGAGTGTTCAGGGTTGGTGGGAGAACTTTTCTTTTTCACAGATTCTTCACACAGTATAATTATAATTTTTTTCCCTATACAAGTGGGACTTAATTTCAAAGATAAAAAAAGAAAAAATAGGGGCGCCTGGGTGGCACAGCGGTTAAGCGTCTGCCTTCGGCTCAGGGCGTGATCCTGGCGTTATAGGATCGAGCCCTACATCAGGCTCTTCTGCTATGAGCCTGCTTCTTCCTCTCCCACTCCCCCTGCTTGTGTTCCCTCTCTCGCTGGCTGTCTCTATCTCTGTCGAATAAATAAATAAAATCTTTAAAAAAAAAAAAAAAAAAAAAGAAAAAATATTACCTAAAAACTGGAAAAATTTGGTACTTATAAAATGCTTATAATAATTATGGGTGTATTAATTCACTTTTTTATTTTTTTTAATTTTTTTTTAAATTTTTTTATTTTTATTTATTTATTTTTTTAAGATTTTATTTATTTAACAGAGAGAGAGAGACAGCCAGCGAGAGAGGGAACACAAGCAGGGGGAGTGGGAGAGGAAGAAGCAGGCTCCCAGGAGAGGAGCCTGACGTGGGGCTCGATCCCACGACTCCGGGATCACGCCCTGAGCCGAAGGCAGACGCCCAACGACTGCGCCATCCAGGTGCCCCTAATTCATTTTTTTAAATTGGCTACATACAACATTTTTCTGTGCTTTATTGTTGTTGTTTTTGTTGTCGTTATTTGGAAACACCAAAAGCAACTTTATTTTTTAGGAATAACATTTTTTTTTCAAATAATCTCTATACCCAATATAGGACCCAATGTGCGACCTCGAGATCAAGAGTTGCAAGCTCCATCAACAGAGCCAGCCCGGCACATCTCAACTTCATTTTTTAAATCTCTTCTGAATAAAATCTATATCTGTATAAGTGCAGATACTGTAAAAATGATTTGAGGAGAAAGTTTTGGCCTAAATGAACTAAAGTTTCTCCCATTTTAAAAATTACAAGATACAAAGAAGTTTAGTTTGATTGATTTTAAATGTAAAATAATTCTATTTTGAGGTATACCTCTAATGTATCGCCCGAGGAACCCTGATTAGGGGGTGGAAAGTCTTGTTTACAAATCAGATACTGTCTCCAGAGAGAAGAAAACTTACAGGGTATTTTGCCTTTTGCTCAAAAAGAAAATACAAGAAAAGTTACAGTGAGACTTTCTAAGTTTTCAAACTTCTAAGCTTTCAAGCAAATTTCAAACTGTGCAGGTGCAGAATATCTAGAAGGCAAGGTGCAGTGTGAATAAGAACATAAGACACCAATAGTAGGTTCAAATAATTAAGTGTATAATGCACTAAATATTAAGTTCTAGTAGAGATGAAAGTTGATGGTACAGGGGCGCCTGGGTGGCACAGCGGTTAAGTGCCTGCCTTCGGCTCAGGGCATGATCCCAGCGTTCTGGGATTGAGCCCCACATCAGGCTCCTCTGCTGGGAGCCTGCTCTTCCTCTCCCACTCCCCCTGCTTGTGTTCCCTCTCTCGCTGGCTGTCTCTATCTCTGTCAAATAAATAAATAAAATCTTTAAAAAAAAAAAAAAAAAGAAAGTTGATGGTACAGATAAAAGAAAAACCTAATTGAAACAATTATATTCATTAACAGAGGTTTGCAACGTATTAGGTATTTCAGACTGAACTGTGTCCCCCCAAAATTAACATATTGAAGCCCTCCCCTTCCCCCCCCATGTAACTATACTTGAAGATAATTAAAGTTAAATGAGTTTGTAAGGGTAGGGCCCTAACCCAGTAGGTCTCTTGTCCTTATAAGAGGAGAAGAGATATCAGAGCTCTCTTATGCTCCTGTACACAAGGCAATAGACATGGGAGGACACAGAGGGAAAGCAGAAGCCTGCAAGCTAGGAAGAGAGGCTTCACTAGAGACCAAACTTGATCTTGGTCTTCCAGCCTCCAGAGCTATGAGAAAACATGTTTTTGTTCTTTAAGCCACCCTTTTGTTATGGCAAACTAATACATGTTTTAACATGGCTGCCATTATTCCTTTCTAACAGATTAATGCGGTTTTGCAACTTGGGTAGATAGGTGTTCTAGAAATAGCTTCCCATCCCATACCAGAGAATAGGTCTCTTTGTACAACCAATGCATCCCTTGATGTTGTGGCCGCATCTATCACTTGAACCCCATTTCTTGTCATTTCGCTACTCGCACAAAATGGAGTTACCTATTGATGTCTATTTTACAACTCTAATGTCTTTCCTCTGCTCTGAATTCTTTTCTCAGTTTAACTACCTGGAAAACTCCCACCAACCAGGTAAGGTTCACCTGTTGCTTTGTGACGCCTTCCTCAACCCTTCTACACAGAATCATCACTCACTGCTGGGCATTAATCGTATCCGTGTTTTTAGAGCATCCAGTGCTTACGTGATTGTCTGTCCCAATTATCATTTCACTTACCTGTTTCCCCCTCCAGATGTGTGGTTTTTAATAACAAGGATAATATAGAGTTTGTCTCTCTTTATTGAGTTGAGGAGAAGCTCAGTAAAAGTTTTACTAAAATAAATTGAAAACCGTTTTCTAGGACAGGAGAAACACACATTTCAAGGGTGTTAATACTCTCCTTTTAGAAATGCCTTCCAAGAGAGAGAAAAACAAATCCAGATTAAGTTTATTGAACATTTTTAGCTGGTTAGGAATACTTAAAGGGTGAATTTTTCATTTCATTAGTGACATTCCCTCCAGTAATAATGAAACAACCCTCATCAAAATATATGAAGGCTAAGGACATTCTTATGCTTGAAAGCACCAATATTGAAAATAAATAACCAAGAAGTAGTTCTGATTGAAAGCAAATCTAAAGAAAAGTTAAGGATTCGTGAGCAGGCAAAAAGCAAAGCTGAGGGAACACTGGATCAAGAGCAAGGAAATCTGGTTTTCAGTTCCTCATCTGCCAGGCATTAACAATATCCCACAGCCAATACACACACATATATATATATATATATACACTTGCACGTGTGTACTCGTGTGCATGTGCGCACACACAGACACACACACAATTCATCTGTAGAAGGAGGGGATTTATAACAACTAAAATTTTTCTAGTTTTAACATTTTTCAAGATGTTCAATGTTCTTCACTGAGATGATTCTTTAAAAAAATTTACTTAATATGATTTAAACTTTGTTGTCATGAAGTAATTATGATTTAACATACTAAACTATGATTTTTGAGTTATGACTTTGATATATGAGGTTGAGAATTAGTCAATACTACTCACAGCACCTGGTACTGGCCCTGCCCTTCTTGGCTATAGATACCTTTCATTAATTCACTCACTAACTCATTCAAAAATATGCTTCAGAACTTAAAATGTGCCAGGCATCCACCTTCACTTAAAGAAACTACTTTTTTTTTTTTTAAAGTAGGCTCACACAACACAGGGCTTGAACTCACGACCCTGAGATCAAGACCAGAGCTGAGATCAAGAGTTGGATGCTCGCCTGACTGAGCCACCCAGACACCCCAGAAACTACTTTTAAGTAAGGAATTGCCCATTCACAGGCAAATATATAGTCCTTAAAATTACTAAGTGCCCTCTAATACAGAAATTGTCAGTTTTTAATCTGATTCTTTGTGCATGTATTGAACATTAGTGTAAAAGATTAAAATTTAAAAATACAATGTCAAAATTCCTGGTGCTTGAACAGCTGTGAAAGATGATATAAAAAATAATAAATCAAAGTTATTTACCCCCATTTTGGGGGGAGGGAGGGAGAGAGAGAATCTTAAGCAGATTCCACACCCAGCATGGAGCCTGACATGGGGCTCAATCTCACAACCCTGAGATCATGACCTGAGCATAAATCAAGAGTCTGATGCTTAACCAACTGGGCCACCCAGGCACCCCTACCTTAAATTTTGACTGCTTTATTAACAAATGATATCTGGGGGCACCTGGGTGGCTCAGTCATTAAGTGTCTGCCTTTGGCTCAGGGTGTGATCCCAGGTTCCTGGGATCAAGCCCTGCATCGGGTCCCCTGCTCCGCTGGGAGCCTGCTTCTTCCTCTCCCACTCCCCCTGCTTGTGTTCCCTCTCTCCCTGGATGTCTCTCTCTCTGTCAAATAAATAAATAAAATCTTTAAAAAAACAAACAAACAAAAAAACCCAAATGATATTTGGAAAGAAAAACTAAGAAACTTTTTTGGGGGAAATAACATTAGCCTATCTTTGTTTGGCATAAGAATTAGTACTTTCTCATCAATATAACTCTATTTTGTTAATTTTAGTTATTATATGTTTTAAACACTGGTAATATAATGATATCAAAACACAACCTACCTTAGAAATATTATGAATTAAAGTGATTTTTATTTTGAGATGATTTCCATTTGAATTACTCAAAATTTTTTTGCATTTTCTTATTTATATTTCCGATTTGTTAGCAAAATAAGTACATTACACTGAAGACCACCTATAATTATGCAGACCTCCTGAGAAACAACACAGAGAAATTACATAGCATAGCCCAGGCTAAATAGAAAAATCCTCTTTGAGCAGCTGAGGGCAGAGTTCCTCAAACTGGGGTTCCTGTGCATCTTCTCTGACATCTGTATTAATTCTCAGATTTTAGAAACCTTGAGCTTGGGCCTAATCCAGTCTATCTCACGTTCATTACTAGAAGATACGCTAAGCTCACCAAAGAGTCAGAACGTTTGTGTGATTTTCCTTCACATCTTCAGCCACTCAGCTCTTGAATCCTCTGCTCTCCTTATCACCCATTTAGCTCCTTGGATCCTAACTAATCATTGAAATTGTACCCATTGTGGCCAAACTATACCAGAATAAGACTTCCTAGGATAAAACATTGGATCTTACTCATACTTCCATTTTATTGCATGTATCTCTCCATAACAAAGCCCCCATATTGGGTCCTCCCTATTCTGTTTTCTCACATTAACCTGATCCCTTTCTGAGTTTGATAAAAACGATTTTATAGTCAAGATATGCCATAATGAAATCTATAGTGTAAAACAAGGTACAATGAGAAAAGAACCTTAGAGTATAGGATAAGAGACAAAAGACTCTGCTGCTTTGCCTCTAAGACTGATACAATCTTGGTCACATTGCTTCATATCACTAAGCCACAATTTCTTCATCTGTAATGTTAACCCCTACATTCCCCACTGGTTTGCTACGAATGCAAGAACTGGTATGGAAATGCTCCATAACTGTCATGATATATTTATTAATTCTTATGGGATATCCTTATTAATTTATTTATGAGGTCTTTGGCTAAGGATGTATGAGGTCAGACTTGCCTGGAGGCAAATCACGACACCACTGTCTAATTTGGAGTAATGCATATTATTCCTAAACCTTGGTTTCTTCGTGCATAAATGGGGATAATCCTACCTCATACGATTATTTTAAGCATTTCATAAGATAATATATGTAAGTTCGTGGTCTAATGCCTGGCCTTGGTAAATAAACGCTTAAAAAATAGTAGCAATTTCAAAAAATATCTATAGGATGTGTGTTTGTTCTTATTTTTTATAATTCAACTAGACAAATGAGAACTTTGTGAAATTGTGAGGTCTAAAAACATAAAGTACTAAAGCAGAGCCCTGATCTAAACTCCTCATTAAGTTCTTGAACTTTAACACAAGGGAAATAGCCTCAAAAACATACTGGTGGGTATGTTTATGTCCTTTGATCTATAATGTTTCTCCTTTCATTTATATATCCTATAGCTATAGATGAAGGGAAAACACACAGCGGATACTTCAGATGGCATCTCCCCCCATCGGCTGATGATCACAGCTAGGAAAGCTTGTTGTAGCTACAGGAAGAGCTAGAAATTTCTTCCTCTCTCTCATTGCAGCCTAGAGATTTGTGGCTGAGAAAATGATAAGTAAATAAGCAAATACAAGACGGCTAAGGAACCACAAAAGCTACAACAACAATTCCCATAAGAGTATATTATGTATGTTGATTGGATGTATCAAAGTTGTTCCATTTAGCACCATATCCATATTTTATGTGAGTTAAGGCGGAAGGAAACCCCCAGGAATTGATGCTGAAGGGGTCTCAAAAATTACTGAAAGTTGTGTTTATAGTTTTCCTTCAAATCTGTGCTTGTAACAGACTTCTGAGAAAAGGAAAGATGTTTTGGCTACAATATATACCTTCTAGCAGATGTCCATTAAAATTTCTCATAAAGTAAGTATGCCCGAGGGACTCAGACATTCTGTTCCAGCTCAGTAAAAGTCAAAATTAATATCAGACAAGTATGATTTGCCTCTTGGCCTCAATTAGCAAGTCCATCATCTTGAACCAAAGTAAACAATGAGAAAAAGTGTGAAAGACACCAATGAACTAAAGAGACCAGGGAAATTGGGTTGACCTCAGACTCCATCAGTTTCTAGCAAACCCCTCTACCTCTTGGCTTGCTTATGACCACAGAGCTTTTTATTTTCTCTTACTTACCAAGGGCTTCGTTTCATCTTCATCTTTGAAATAATAGAGCTGATCTCCCTTGAGCACAAACCAGCGAGTGTGCCAAGTCTTGACAAAGCCTCCTTGCTTCCTCAGCCACCCACACTTCATGGCATTGTTCCGTCCTTGGCCTTGTTGGGGGTTCTCGGTGGAGTCATTGTTCTCCTCCATTATCAAGCTGAGGAACTTCCCTATTTAACAAATAAGAAGAAAAAAAGAAAGAATAAGGTACTCACACATATTCAATTCCCTCCTAAATCACTTCTGTCCTTAAAAAAAAAAACAGAAAGAGTGAAAAATGTGTATCAACATACTTGCCAAATTTCTAGAGGCAAACCACAGACCTGAAAACAAAATGCCTGGAAAAAGCTTAGGGAAGGTTTGCTGTGTCTTCCTTTGATGAGCTAGTCAGCTGGGTGATAACTGTCCTTTCTTCCTAAGTAGAACTAAAAAATGAGAAAGTTCTAAAGGTAATGTGGTAAGAAGCAATTTTTGAAAATAAACTAAAACCACCAACAAAAACATAATTCTCGTGATAATGGGCCTCTGTGTCTAGTGTATACTGATTGGGTCCTGCATGTGCAGGCCTGTGATTATCTGAGCAAACACTAGCCTGACACATGTTAAAGTTTAAAGGGACTATTTTTAAAATCTCAATGGAAGACATTTGTTTTACATATGTGAAAATTTCACAAAATGTATCTGCTCCCCATTCGCCCAAAGTATCCCCTTGAGAGTTTCTTTGGCTTGTCGGGAATTAGTGCAGCTGAAGAAGTCTAGGAAAAAAAAAACAAAAACCAAAAAAACAAAGACAAAAACAAAAAAACCTGCTGGGCCAGTTGAGTTTCCTTCAACTCCAGGAGTGAGTGGTGCACTCCAGCTGCACGAGGAAGAACACTTCAAGGTTATGCGTGTAGGAGCGTAAGGTCACACACGCTAAACATAGCAAGAAAATGAGTTTATCATGGAGAAAATATTAATTGACAGCTGAGAAGGAAACTGCCACAGTAACAACGGAGGAGGTGGCTTTCCCGGAAAGCCAGGGACCATGGTTGAGAATAAAAGACATCTTCCTGTCCCAAAGGCTTCCTGCAAATGCTTGCTAATGTTTATTTCTAAGCACTTTTTCAGGAAGCAAAAAGTTCAGTCTTTACTCTGTGTCTTTGAGAAGGATATAAGAACATATTAATTCATGAAACAGAATATTCCTGTTTGGCATATTCATGCACAGAAATCTTTTTTTTTTCTGCTTGTTTTCAGAAAACAAGCTGTCCCCGTCTAGTCTTTATTTTCACCACTAATTTTTCACATTATGTACACAATCCTACTTAGAAATTCCATGAAGTTTCCATTGTCAGCCTTCAGTCATTTACGTTTCTTCCTTAAAGGTACACGGTCAAACCCTCCACAGTGGGCTTCTAGATTCTTTGAACTTAGTCCTGCCATTCCAGTTGCAGGGATGAAGCGGAACTCTCGTTCTAATTCTTCTTATTTGGATCATTTCCACCATCTTAGTAGTTTTGCCTCTTCTACGGGCATGCATCGCAATCTGTCTCCACCCCTGCTTTCAAGCTTCAAGTAGGTCACTTGACTACCATCTGTCCCATTCAGTATCCACTTTTCCCTTTCTTGTACTGAAATATGGGCATTCCCATGAGAGTAGGTACTGAGCACAGGGAACATTCTCCCTTCGTGTGTGTGCACGGATGTGTGCAGACTGGATTATGCCTGATGCTTTCAGTTTATGCCCTTAGGGCAGGAATTTTCAACTTTTTTCTTTCACAGTACTTGACCTAGTATAAAGAGCCAAGTAAACCTCATTCTAAATGAACAATAAATGCTGTAACGTAATTGAGATAATAAGTATGCTTGTTTAGAACACTCTAAATCATCTTTGTTGGCTTCCTGGTATTTAAATTGTTCAAATCTATACCACTTGCTATTTCATCATCTTTGACCAAATATCTTAACCTATAAAGTTGAATAAGACCTTAAAACAAACATTCCAACATATGCACACACAGGCAGACCTACACGAAAATCTCTAATTCATTGTACAACAACAAATTCCTTCTCTTGGGCTCCCTTCCTCCCTTCCTCTCATATTCATGTTTTATATTAAATTTGAAAAATCCCCTCTAAAATGCTTCAAGGTAATGGGTAACCTACCCAGTAAGTGCCTAGTTTTGCCTTTGTCTACCATTAATGTCCTAGTAAAAAACGTGTGCACATTAGAACATGAATCATGATTCTCCTTGCCTACGTCTTCTGTAAGTACAGTGACATCAGCAACAGCATTGCCCACTGAACCCTTGGCTTTAATGTCTATATTTTCATGATTCCAGAATACATTAGAAAGCATTTTAATAGTACTAATTGTAACAATTCATTAAAACAGGAATGAAAACAGAGTGTATCATATCCCTAAGAGAAAATAATACCACGACTATTGCTGGATGAGTAAAATTAAGTTTTACTAAAGCAACCATGATTTTTATAGAGGAGTTTTTTCTTAAGATTTTATTTATATTTGAGAGAGCAAGAGAGAGAGCATGAGTGGGGAGGGAGGGGCAGAGGGAGAGGGAGAAGCAGACTTCCTGCTCAGCAGGGAGCCCATTGACCAGGGCCTCCATTGCAGGACCCCTCCCAGGACCCTGGGATCATGACCTGAGTCAAAGGCAGCCAGTTAACCCACTGAGCCACCCAGGTGTCCCAAGAGGAGTTTTGATATTTCTACAGAAATTAGATGGTTCAAATTCTACCCTTCATCTTTAAAATGAGGATGCTGAGTTGGATCATTTCTAACTATGGTCCCTGAGTCTACGGCCATACCACCCTGAATGTGCCCGATCTCATCTAACTATGGTTCCTGAGAGATTTCAGCACTCTGAAATCTACCACCTCTGTAATTCCATGAGGATAAAGACATCAGATATTATCAACACCTAGGGCAATGTCTGATAATATGGTGAAGCTTGATCAATGTTTGATGAATTCATAAATTTTGTAACAGGTTTGGTGCTAGATAGCTAAAAGTGAACATGATCACCCTCTGAAACCTGATTCTGACCCAAACCTGATCTTAGTAAGTGGTACCGTGATATATTTAATTAAGGGGGAGAAAAAAGAAAGAAAGAAGGTGAAAAGAAAGAAAAGTGATCATTTCTGATTCCTGACTCTTCCTCATCCTGAATATCAGAAGACTATATAACTCCCCCAAATATTTCAAGATCCATCCAATTGGCTCCATCTCCACCACCACCCTATGACCCAAGTCACCATCGTCTTTGACTAGAGGATTCTAACAGTCCTCTGACTGGTCTCATTGCTTCCATTTTTAACCACAAACACAAACATTTGCTCACACATATTTCATTCTCCACAAAACAGCCAAAGTGAGATTTGAAAAAATTAAATCAGATAATGATTCTCTACTTTTAAATTTTTAATTGGCTCCCATTTTACTTATTTTAAAAACTTGGGTGTTTACCCTGACCTGCAAGGCTCTGAATCATTTGGCACTTGTTTACTGATTCATCTAACCTCATGCCACTTCCTCGTCATTTCCCCCATTCCACTACACACACACACACACACACACACACACACACACACACACACACCTCTGATGCAAGCAACCACACCATCTCCCTTTCAGTTCTGGAAACACCCAACCCCCATTATGCCTTGAATCTTGATACTTGCTGATCTCCTCTTAGGCCACCCCACCTCCCGCCCTTTACATGCCTGACCCTTTCACATTCTTTAAGTCTCAGCGTAAAATCTCCCTGTTCCAAGGAACACCTACGAATCATCCAGTGATTCACTTCCCCTGTTGCTACTATTCTCCATCACCGAACTCTGACCTCTGTCTTCCTGAAACTTAACTAAATTGTTATTTCTTTAGCTGTTTACTGCCAATTATCCTTCCAAGAGACCATAAACTTCACAAGGTCAAGGACTTGCTTTTCCTCACTACAGTAATACCCAGTGCTTTTAAGAGTGCATATTTGGTATTCAGGAAACAATTGTTGAATCAATGAATAAGCTATGTGACAACTACAATAGAATTCCTACAAATAATATTTTGGACTTTCTAGATTGTATTCAATGCCTTAAAGAAAACTGTATACTTCAGAACCTGATTTTTTCCCCTTTAACATGGAAGACTTCAATTAGCATGAACATTGTACTTAAACACAGTGTCAAAATCATCAAACCTAAAGGAATCTGAAACTGCCTTTCACAAAGAAATAAAACATTCAAAATTTACACTTTTTAGCCTTGGCAGGAAATACATGTAATCAATTGTGGTTTAGCATGAAGAAAAATACAGTTTACTCAAATTCTCAGAGAATGATTTAACTGAATTTCCACTGGGAAAGTACTTTCCTCGTGGTCAGGACATGGCAGCTGGGTAGTACAGGAGATTACAAAATAGAACTATCAACTTAAGCATTTAGCAAATCAATATAACAATGACAACACAACAATAACATAAATAAACGGTTACTCTACACTAAAACAAAAACAGAACTGAGAAGCTGATTGGTGTCCTCATATCAATCTTAGGAAAAAGCCTTAGTGATGACCATTGTGCCATGCTGGGTCTTAGGAAGTTCCCATCATTTGATGGGCTGGTAGCTTTGAATTATTTTCCGGCGGTGGAAACTGGTTTGTGTATCTTTTTTGCAATCAGATGCAATCAGAGATGAAATTCATGCTCCTAGTAGAATTTTCTAAAAGTCAAACAGCCACACTCATAAGTATTTATATATGTGACTTCATTTCAACAGAGATAAATAAACAAGCACAGAAACAAAAACGGGTATAGAATGCCATATGCCATGAAGTTGCAATAGGTGTGAATTGACCTCCATGATTACATATGTTCAGCAAACATGAGAGAATGACAAAGGAGGGAGCTCGAGAGAAGAAGGGAGAGAGAACAACTTGGAGAGCATGACAATTCCACCACATGGCCTCCATGACATTCAGTGAATGCATGCTCCCGGGACAAGTGGGAGGCGCCTTCTTGCAGCCATGGTCAACTCCCTCGGCCTCTGGTGGGGTGAGTCTCTCACTGTGCAAATGTGACCCCAGAGTTTCAGAACAGACGTGATTTCACACCACACGGCCCCTGAACACCGACAGCTACTCCAGTTGTTCTGTCAAAGAACAGCGATTTGTTCTACTGCTAGGGGAGAAAACAAAAACAAAACCGGCAGATTTGGTAAAATGCTGCAACTTGTGAGAGATTTATGTGACTTTCAAGAGTAATTTTGTTCACAACAAATTGTCACCTTTGGGGTTGACGTTAGAACCTGATTCCTTTGCAAAATGAATGCGATTGCACTGTATACCATATATAACTACAGATAGTCAATATTTAGCAAATTCTAATCTTTCTTCTTTTTTCTTAAAGCTGTTTTGCAGCTGTTGCCAACTTGCTGGTTTGTCAAGCAATAGTGTATTTTTTGGGCTCTACGTCTAAATGCTAGCCTATAGCCTTTCTATAGGTAATAGTTCACACAACACAAATATACACACGGAACAAAATAGTATATGTGCATATATGAGTGCATGCATATGCACGTGCGTGTGTGTGTGTGTGTGTGTGTGTGTGTGTGTGTGTGTATGATGGGTGTGGATGTATATGCATTGTCGTGTACTCTCCCTAATGAAGAAAATTCTGAAAGGCAAAATATTTATTATTATTTTTTTCTCTCATTTTTAAAATATTAAGTTCTGGGGCACCTGGGTGGGTCAGTTGGTTAAGCATCTGCCTTAAGCTCAGGTCTTGATCCCAGGGTCCTGGGATTGAGCCCTGCATCGGGCTCCAGGGAGCTCGCTTCTCCCTGTCTGCCCCACTTGTGCTCTCTTGCTATCACTGTTGCTATCTCTGTCCCTCTGTCTCTCTCTCAAATAAATAAGATCTTTAAAAAATAAAATAAAATATTAAGTTCCATGGCACTAGAAGACATGAAGGTATATTCCTGCAAATCTGACATTCTTTGCCGAAGGAAAAAGAAATAAAAGAGCTTGGCCATAGGATGTTCACTGAACAACCTGATCATGGGCTATGTCATAGTTAGTCTATAAAGTTATAGGCTTGTTTTTATTATTTCCCAGAACATTTCTTCAACAACTGCAATTATTTACCTGATTTAGAACTTAAAACTCTTTTTAATATTCTAAATGTTCAAGTAATTTCAGACTTGACATTTCTCTCTGTCTTCCTCTGTCTCTGTCATTTTCTCTCCAGGAGAAGGCACAGGGCAAGGCCATATGATCACACAATGATAAAGGGGTCTTCCGCAAGCCAAGAAAAGAACCTTTCCAGAACCTGACCATGCTGGCCCCTTGATCTCGGACTTGCAGGCCCCAGAACTGTGAGAAAATAAATTTCTCTTGTTTAAGCCCCCCAGTCTATAATAGTCTGGCATGGCAGCCAGAGCAGATTAAGACAATGTATATTTACAAAAAAATATAGAAGAAAAACTTGAAGAATAAATCTTAGTAGCTTGTGGTAAGGTTAACTACTAACAAAAGAAAACCAGTGAGTGAAAAATCGTTCTGTCTCTGCCCTCACTCTGCAGCACACCACCTCTTCCCTTGAAGAATGAATCAAAGTGTGGTGCCTACAAGGGAATCAGCGCTCCAAGTCCGAGAATGCAGAGGGTCTAGTGTAGATCGTTTCAGCTCCGAGATAAATTCCAGGAGCCTTAATCTGTTTTTAGAAAGCAATTTCTTGAAGTACCTTGAAAGGGCCTTGAGTTTTCACAATGGGTTGTTCCCACTGCCTGGACTTCCTGGGTAACCTTTATTCATCCTTCAGCTCCACTACAAAGGCTTCCCTGCCTTCCACAATCTGGACATTTCCCTTCCATGAGTTCCCACATCACCGGGAATAACCTTTATTCCTCGTGGGCCATATGCTTACTACTTTTCAGTCTTTGACACTGTAACTCATTGTGGATTATGGGCTCCCTGAAAGCCCCCAGACTAATTGTGTATACTGAATACTCAAAGGTTTGTGAATAAATGAGGTTTGTTGAATAAATGAAGGAATGTATGAATGAATAAAAACATCAGTCTTTGGGGGCTACTAGAATTGGCCACAGAGGCCTCAAGACTCCCCAGAATACAGTGCAAAAATCCTAAAACATTTCATGGTACTAAACACCAGTACAAAGACTTCAATCCAAATTCTCCCACCTAATGCTAACTAACCCTTTAAGCTTTTAGTATTTTAACACTAAACCGAACTTCAGAAACTATTGAGCAAAAAAAAAAAACTTCCATTTGTCTCTGCGGATGTAACTCTTAATCATAATTTGAGTTAAAAATAAAGAAACATTTCTTCTTAAAACTCAAGAGTTTACGTGTGAAGAGAACCAAGGAACTGAATAAAGTGCAATGGTTATGGATATGAAATTTAAAACAGTCACCAAAAGAGCACACCTGGGGGAACTTGTAACAGTAATAATTTTATAAATGTGCACTTCTTTTCCTGAGGAAACACTAAATATCCTATTGCTTGATTCATTTGAAATTAAATTGTCCCAAACACCAGAGATAGACAATACTAGAAAAAGTATATATATATATGTGTGGGGATGGAACAGGAATGTCAATCTACATTTTGTATTTTAAGCTTCAATATCTCCATCATCATTTGGTGAGAAATCAAAATGATTTAATAGGTGAACCATTTTTTAAAAAGCCCTCTTAAGGGGGGTAATCAGAAGGGGGAATGAAGCATGAAAGACTATGGACTCTGAGAAACAAACTGGGGGCCTCAGAGGGGAGGGGAGTGGGGGAATGGGATAGACCGGTGATGGGTAGTAAGGAGGGCACGTATTGCATGGTGGACTGGGTGTTGTACGCAACTGATGAATCATCGAACTTTACATCAGAAACCAGGGATGTACTGTATGGTGACTAACATAATATAATAAAAAAACATTAAAATAAATAAAAACCCCAGTTTTAAAGCAATAAATAAATAAATAAATAAATAAATATTAAAAAAAAATAAAAAGCCCTCTTAAGTATTTGTTTTTGTTGTATGTTGAATGCCTCACACTCTGTAGAGAGCATCTGCTCACTCTTAAGGGGGTTTTAAATTCGACAGGGAGTAAAGTATTTTAATATGTACTTAGATGTGTTCCCCACTACCACATCACTATTTGAGGGATGAGTGAAAAAAAGAACCTTTGGAATTCCCAATGCTGATAACCCGAGTAGAAACAAAAACCAAATCAAAACGAATACTTCACCATCAACGGGAGTAAGAGAGAAATGACAGATATATGGCAACCATACAGATACTCTTCCAGCTTGCAGCAGACATTATTAATTCATCACAGTTCTCTTTCCTGCGGAACCTAAGATCACCCCCAGATGCCTTCTCAAAACAACACTGTAGACAGTTACAACCAATCAATCACATACGAAAAGGAGAGGAGACTCCTTGTTACCAATTCTATAAACAAACCAAGAAGTGAAGGTATCCCTCTAATATAAAAGAGAAATTCAGGTGCTTTATAAAAGAGAATGACGTTTGAAATGGGAAAAGAAGAGAAAGTAAACTTCTTCCCCCTTCCTTTTTTTAAATTGAGATATAATTGACATACCTTGATATTAGTTTTAGGTGTACAATGTAATGATTCAATATTTGTATACACTGCAAAATGATCACAGTAAATCCAGTTAACATCCATCACCATGCACAGTTACCAACTTTTTTTCTCATGATGAGAAATATCAGAATCCACTCTTCTAGCTATTTTCAAATATGTGATGCAGTATTATTAACTATAGTCACTTTAAGACAGCAACTACCATTGTATTATATAGCTGCAAAGAACAAAGAAAACAGATCTTAAGTAGGGAAAACACAGTTAGAGTTGGATGTTCCCATTTTATAGTAACCCAGTTTACAACTGGATCCTTAAAAATAAAATCAGAAAAAAAGGATCAGAAAGCTGATTTTATAAAATCTCAATTTTTAAGCTTTTGTGCATCCCTTCCCTCCGGCACTCAGTGCTCATTAGTAAAACTTTGTTTTGAAAAGCTGTCTCAAGGAACAAAGTGATTGTCCACACCTAAATCTGAAAAATAATGGCATTATCATACCCAAAGGATGGGGGAGCAATGGCAGCAATGAAGGAAGGCTTTTGTACATAGTGGAAGGAGCGGGGAGAGCCACGTCGAAGCAAGTGGAATGTTCAGCAAGACAAGTCAGTGTTGGGGGGGGGGGGCAGGGTACCTTCTCAGCTGGCTTCTCTCCACACCAGGGAAATAACCTCGGGGTTTATCATTTATAGAGCTCCTCCATCTCTGCCCCCTGATGATCACCTTTTTAAACTTAGATAAAAGCTTGTATGAAATACTATTTTTAATGTCAGATTCCTTTAAGAAGTCTAACCCAGGAAAATCAGATATGTTGTCAATTACATTATCATTTCAAGGCTCTCTAAGGGGTCAGCTTTTTACTCAACCTCACTTCAAAGAAAATACAAGTAGGTGACTTTGGCTGAGATAGTCATTTGTCTACAACGAAGTCTCAGGTTTTCTTCAAATGCAAGCCTTGAGGTACTTAATGATTTCCAATAAGGACCGCTCCTTCTTTGTCAATTAATCCTGTGTGGCGAACATCATCAGCCTTGCATTATAAACTCTGGAAAATTACTAGGTACTCTGAGTATATAAATCTTGTCCTAATCACTGAACCACAGTTGCTCTCCCAATGGTTTATTATACTGAGGTACTGACAATACAATTTTTTCATTAGAATTTGAAGAAAGTGGAAGGATGTCACAGCAAAAAAAAAAAAAAAAAAAAAAAAAAAATCTCTTATTCTACTTTATTCAGTATCATTCACATTATGATGGACTTTGATGTGTTAAACTTTGATCTTGGATGAGGTATCATTATGCTCATGTAATCTGAACACATTTAAGTTGTTCAAAATATCAAATTAATTTACACTCCAGTTTTAGATAAGTTGAATTGAAATCTAGCTTTACTGCCCCTGAATATATTTAATTAGCAGTTCGGTGAAAGATAACTAAATCCTAAACATAAAAAAAATTTTTTTTAAATAGGAAGCTTGGCAGGACATATGTTATTTGGAACTCCCCGAAGCCTATCTTTGCAGAACTGTCCTTCCTCATGTCTTGTTGTGTCAGTTTGTAGCACCATCCCACTGCCTTAGGGTAGGCCTGGATGTGATTATGCAGAGTTCCTGAGCTCTCCGCCAAACAGTGGCCAGCACAGGGAGTGGGCATGTGACAGAAGCAGTGCCAAGTGGAGTCCTTCCCCAGGATGGTTATAGAGACACTGGAAGGATTATGAAATTACCTTCTGTGTATTCCAAGTTGAGCCAATAAATATATATATGTTGAACATAATGGAAAGCCAGATTCCTCACTGTTGGAAGAGAAAGTTACAAATATGGAAATGGGAAGAAAAGAACGTATCCTGTGGTTTGAGATCAGAATTAGAGGTATCAGTATGGACTCACAGCTTTTATTTTATTTTTTAATAAAAATTGAATATATTTAAGGTGTACAATATGACAATTTAGGTATATATACATAGAAATGAGGGGTGCCTGGGTGGCTCAGTCAGTTAATCATCTGCCTTTGGCTCAGGTCATGATCCCAGAGTCCTGAGATCAAACCCTGCATTGGGCTCCCTGCTCAGGAGGGAGTTTGCTTCTCCCTCTGCCCTTCACCCCACTCATGCTCTCTCTCACTCTTGCTCTCTCTCAAATAAATAAATAAATAAAAATCTTTAAAAAGAAGAAAGAAATGTAACTACAGTCAAGCTAATTAACATATCATCTCAATAGTTAACCATTTTTTGTGTGACTGAAGCATCTAAAATCTACTCTCAGCAAATTTCTAGTATCAGATAAAGTATTATTAATTATAGTCATCACGCTATACATTAGAACTATAGACGTATTCATCCTATATACCTGCAACCCTGTACCCCTTGACCAACATCTCATGGTTTTAAATAGATAGATGAAGAGATATAGAAACAAATAGGGGCACCTCGGTGGCTCAGTCAGTTAAGCGTCTGCCTTCAGCTCGGATCATGATCGTGAGGTCCTGGGATCGAGCCCTGCATCAGACTCCCTGCTCAGTAGGGAGTCTGCTTCTCCCTCTCCCTCTGCTCCTCCTCCCAGCTTATGCTCTCTCTCTTGCTTTCTCTCTCTCTCTCTCGCCCTACTCTCTCTCTCAAATAAATAAATAAAAATTTTAAAAAAGAAACAGAGACATATTTATTGCTGTTTGCTGAGAGGCCCTAGAAGTAATAATATACCAATAGCAATGAAAGAGTATATCTACTGTCCAGATCTTGACTTCTAAATACCATTTACTTTGAAATGGAATCATGCCTACTTGGATAAAAAGCTCGAGGGCTTGGTCAAAAAAAGAACAAGATGATCTTAGAATAACATGTGCCAGAAAGTAAGGAAATACTCATGTATGATGGGAAAATAGCAAAAGGACACAGAAGCTAGTTTAAAATCACTGGCCAAATACAGGACAACTTAAGCATCTGAATGAACAATACTAACTGATGATACCTGTAGAATAAAACAAGAATACACAGGGATGCCTGGGTGGTTCAGTCAGTTAAGCGTCTGCCTTTGGCTCAGGTCATGATCTCAGGATCCTGGGATCAAGCCCCATGTCGGTCTCCCTGCTCAGCAGGGAATCTGCTTCTCCCTCCCCCCTCCTCTGTCCTTCCTCCCTGCTTGTGCTCACTCTCTCTCTCATATAAATAAATAAAATCTCTAAAAAAAAAAAAACAAGAATACATGAGTTCTATTGATAGATACAGATAGGTGGATAGACATAAATAAACAAATAGAAGTAAGAAATCTCCTTTTTTTCCGTAGAACGTCAATAAATATGGAAGCAATAATAAAGCTGCAAATTATCAATGGATAAAAAAATTAGTGGGAAAAAGTTTGTTGGGGAAAAGATATTTCGATAATCTCAAAGTATCTCCCACAAATTCATCATTATTTAGAAAGTGTAAAACAGTAACTTTCCTGCAGAGAACCCTGGAAGACCCAATGTGATCAAAGTTGACATCATCAGTGTTGGAATAAGCCGACATCATGTGCCTCCTGATAGGATGCTCCGAGAAGGACACGTTATCCATCGTTTCTGACGTACTCCTGCCAAAACTGCATAACCTGAACCTAATCATGAGGAAACAGCACACAAGCCCAAACTGAAGGACATTCTACAAAATAACTAGTCTGTGTGCTTCAAAAATCTCAAGGTACAAAAAAAAAAAGACAGAAAAAGGTAAGAGACTGTTTTACATTCTCCAGAATAGATCACATACTGGGTACTTTCTCTGGCTCAGGATCCAAGCCAGGGTCAACCCTTGTGTTTAGTTGTCAGTCACGTCTCTTTAATGTACTTTCGCTTGGAACAATCTCTGACCATTTTATTTTCTTTTTTTTTTAATTTAAAATCAAGTTAGTTAACATAGAGCATAATACTGGTCTCCGGAGTAGAATTTAGTGATTCATCACTTCTATATAACACCCAGTGCTCATCCCAAAAGTGCCCTCCTTAATGCCCATCCCACATTTAGTGCATCCCTCCATGCTCCCCTCCAGCAACCCTGTTTATTCTCTATAGTTAACAGTCTCTCATGGTTTGCCTGCCTCTCTGTTTTTACTTTATTTTATTTTTCCTTCCCTTCCCCTACGTTCATCTGTTTTGTTTCTTAAATTCCACGTATAAGTAAAATCATATGGTATTTGTCTTATTCCGACTTACTTCGCTTAGCATAATACACTCTAGTTCTATCCACATCATTGCAAATGGCAAGATTTCATTCTTTTTGATGGCTGAGTAATATTTCATATATATATATATATCTCATTATATATATGTGTGTATATATATATATCATTATATATATACAAACACTATACATAGAATAGTATATGTAATGTATATATAGGTCATATATATATATATGTAAATTTAAGTATAAACTGGATTAGATTATTGTAAGAATGTTAAATTTTCTCATCTCAATTGTTGATGATTGCAGTTATGAGATAATTGCAGTTTCTCTTAGGAAATGCACACTTAAGCATTTATAAATGGACAAGATGTCTCCAACTTATTTTCAAAATATTCAAAAATAAAATCATAAACAAACAGATAGATATATAGATGGGATGATAAAGCAAATGGAACAGAATGTAAACAGTTGGTGAATCTGGGTAAAGGGTGTTTAAGAGTTCCTAGCACTATTCTTGTAACTTTTCTGTAAGTGTGAAAGTATATCAAAATAAAAAATTACACAACATATATGCCTTACTATAAGAAGACACAAAGGAGAAGCAAACTCTGTTCTTTGCTGGACTACCACCGGCAGGTTTCACGTATGCTCTTATAATTAAAAGGGAACTACACTAGAAGTTAGTAAACATGTCTTCAGAATTAGTTACCTGACCTTGAAAAAGTCATTTTCTCGGCCTCTGATCCCTAAGTACAAAAGGCTGAATGAACTATCTGATAGCTAAAATTTCTGTTAATTCTAAAATACCGTATTTCTTCAAAATGGTGCTTAAAAACATTGTACTTCTAGAAATGACATGATTAGTAGGAGAGATTTTCTAGTTCAGTTACAGTTAATACTTCTAAAGATAAAAGAGCAATAAATAGCGTAGAAGTCCTGTCTAGTCCTGGCCCTTTACTGAATTGCTGCGCTCGTTTAACATCTGACTGTTCTATCTGAAAATGCCACACCTTAATTTAGAAGACTATAAAAAACATTAACAACCACTGAAAAACTGTATATGACATTCTCTCCACTTTTTTTTAAAGATTTATTTATTTATTTATTTGAGAGAGAGAGCATGGGAACAGGGGGAGGGGCAAAGGGAGGGAGAGGGAGAGGGACAAGCAGACCCCTTGCTGAGCACAGAGCCAGCATGGGGCTTGATCTCACAACCCTGAGATCATGACCTGAGCTGAAATCAAGAGTTGGCCGCTTAGCCAACTGAGCCACCCAGGCACACCTACCTTCTCTTTACTTTCAGATAGAAATATGATTTTCAATTGCTTAATACTATATAGGGTTCACACATGCTCAGCTCACTGTTCTAAGTGATATATATATATACACAGATATGTATGTGCGTGTGTGTGTGCATGCTTTAATCCTCACAACTCTGTGAAGTAAGTACAACTATTATTTGCACTTCACAGATGGGGAAACTAAGGTACTGCAAGATACCTACAGTCCTATGGCTGATAAATGGCTGTTTAAAAACAACCATGCATTTGAACCTAGGCAGTGTGGCTGCAGAGACTGTTCTTAACCACCGCTCTAAATTGCTTCTCAAATATTACATTATAAACTCCAGCAGAGGCCCATAAATTCAAAAATTCCATGAGAAAAAGTGATCTGAGTAATAAAAATATTTATTCTTTATGCCAAAATCAAATACCTGGAGGCACACATATATCCATGTGTCTACAAATCTAAATCTATAGATCTAGATACGCCTATATAGATGGATATATATAACGATCCATACAGACATATATGGTATACATATAGTAGTCATATATATATATGACTACTACAGACACACACACATATATATATATAAATCTTAGAAAATAAGACTGTATAAATAACACTGATATATATATATATGTATCACTATTCTTGTCATGATATTTATGCACATATATTTCGAGTTTTTACTTTTAAGATTCTAATTCTTGGCAGACCCTTCCATGTGAAACTTTCGCCACGTTGACCCGCCGCTCTTTCCCCTTCGACAGCTTGAAAGCAGTCAGGTAGAAGAGCTCAGAAGCTGCCGCGTGTCCGTTCCCGGCAGAGGCCAGCAAATAAAGGCCAGCCTTGCTGCAGCACGCTTGATATTCTCACCCCAGGGGAGAAAAGAATAAGGCTCGTGTGCTTAGTCCTTTATGAAGGGAAAATTAGCAGAGAAAGTGACAAATTCCTTTTTGCCTTTAAAAAAGGAACCATAGAGCACAGTGTCAGTTTAGTTGGAAAAGGACAAAGTTATTAACTCCTAAGAGTTTTATTACATCATGACTAACACATATTCTCTCACTCCAGGTGCTAACATCTGTAGTCATGTGCTTAGCTCAGTTAGGCCTCACCAGACACTGGAAAATTACTCATGCAAATCCCAAGCTTACCTTTCATGGGAAAAAAAGTGGGGGATTGGGAGAAAAAATAAAGGTGAACAACTGTTAAGCAAGCATGCTTTTAAGTGGCAATGAAATTATCTGAGAGAAAGAAAAGACAGAGTTATGGCAACAGTAAGAATTGGAATCCATCATATTTTGGGGTGCCTGGGTGACACAGCGGTTAAAGCGTCTGCCTTCGGCTCAGGGCGTGATCCCGGCGTTATGGGATCGAGCCCCACATCAGGCTCCTCTGCTATAAGCCTGCTTCTTCCTCTCCCACTCCCCCTGCTTGTGTTCCCTCTCTCGCTGGCTGTCTCTATCTCTGTCAAATAAATAAATAAAATCTTTTAAAAAAAAGAATCCATCATATTTTGACATTTCTAACACATTATCTTGCAAATAATCATCATCATCAATATTTATACATAGGGCTTTTCAAAAATCCCATATAATCCATGTAATTTCATATAATCTTGACAAAGCTCCTAAGAAGTATGGCTGATGTCCCTGCTATATATAGGACCCAAGAGGCTAAGGTGACTTGCTCAAGCGATAAACTAACAGTATCTGAGCAATTATTATTTTACTCTGGATTGTGAAGAGTTTTTTTGCTTTTTTGCCCCCACTAAACTACATTGCTGCATACTTACACCATCCCCTTATATAGACCACCACATATATTACTAGAATTCCTAAAAAATGAAGGAACAAATAAAGTAGTAACAGAACAAAGTGTAGGTACTTAAATATTTATTATATCATAGCTTAACATTGTTATAAAAAATGCAAAAGACAATATTAACAGACCCTGGAGGAAATACTCTAATAGTATTTACTTCTCACAGAGCTGCTTTAGGATTTCAAGGATTTAAACATAAAATGAAAACATCCATAAAGGTCACAGAAAAATTCAAGTATTAGCACAACTTAAATTACAAACTCAGAGTAAAAAGAAACATAAAACAAATTTAAGGATTGTAGAAAATTCTACTTTCCAACACGGTTATGAAATGTAACACTCAAGTAAATATGAAGTCCCATTATATCACCTTTCTTTATTGCTGTCTTACATAACATGAATAGATGGCCAGTTTCCAATTAATTAGGAAAAAATTATACTTATCAAAGAAACTATTAGAAACACAAGTCAGGCTTGCTTTGAGATCCAGAAGCCATTCTCATAATGCTTTAAGGTCATTTACCAGGATTTTTGTCATTAACAGAATGCTACATAATCCAGATTCAATCATTGTTTTCTCTTTCCTAGCTAGACCAACAGTTATGGTTTCCTTCTTCCTGCTCCTTTACTAAAATATTATTTTTTCCTCTCCTCCCCATTTCCTGTCTCCTAACTAGCTTTGCTCTGCTCTCGCCACCATGCCTTTGCCTCACATCTAGATGATGACTTCACTCTAACCCCCAGTTTCATGCTTCTAAGGGCCCTTCTCTCAGTGCCACTGCCAAACTGATCATTCCAAACATGTATTTTATATGGTCCAGAGCCTCAACAGCTGCCAACTGCATAACACATCCTGTTTAAACTTAGCTCATTTTCAAGGTATCATAATCTAACTCGGTTTACTTTCCCAATTTATTGTTCATTACTCCCCCGATAAATGTCCTGTGAAGCATTTGCCCAAGCCTGTGTACTAAATTTAACCCAAACACACAATGCTTATTCCTACCTCCTTTGGAACTTACTATAACTAAAATCATCATCATCATCAACAGAGAACACATATATTACTTAGTATGTACCAGGCAATGTCATAAGTGCTTTATACATTTTAATTCACATAATCCTCACAATAACCTTGTGAAGCAGATTTTGTTATTGTTATTGTTATTGTTATCATCCTCATTTCACCAAAGGTCCAAAGCAGTCAAGTAACTCCAGCAAGGTCAGGCGGCTAGTAAATTGTAGAGCCAGAACTCAAACCAGGCAGTTTGATTTCAGATTCTTTTTTTTTTTTTTTTAAGATTTTATTTATTTATTTGAGAGAGAGAGAGTGAGAGACAGAGAGAGTGCACAAGAGGGGGTAGGGTCAGAGGGAGAAGCAGACTACCCACTGAGCAGGGAGCCTGATGCACGACTCAGTCCTGGGATTCCAGGATCATGACCTGAGCTGAAGGTAGACACATAACCAGCTGAGCCACCCAGGCGCCCTGGTTTCAGATTCTACACTCAACCGCTATCTTTATGCCTCTCCATTACCAATTAATTCAGGCACTCACTGTCAGTAACATAATTAGGTATTAATTATTTCACATATGTTACTTGTATCTCTTTCATAAATTATAAAATTATACCAAGTGTTTTATTTCCTTTAGAGGCCCCTGAATATTAGATATACAGTCAGCCTGAAACAAATATTTCTAAGGGAGGCCATTTTATTCAAAGCGTTAGTGTTATGAAAGGTAAAGACTCAAGAATTATAATTAGTCAAAAGGGATAGAACTAAGCTTCCTCTCACCGAAAAAGTCTTCTGAAGCAGGACTAGCCCGCGGCAAGAGCACTGAGACGATGAAGACTGGGGTGTGGGCCGAGCAGTAGCTGTTTGAGGATTTCTACGTCGGAGGGGCGGTAGGACAGCGTTCTGCTTGGGGGGGAATGATCAGATTCAGAGCCTTGAAGCACTAGTTGCCAAAAAGTACACTTACTTAGATTGCAGGCTGTAAATCTATAAAAATAGCAGCATTTCCTAAACGTGATTTTACTATCTACCAAATATTGGGAAAACATAAATAACCCATATTAATTAAATTACTATTCATTTATTAAGAATGGGGGAGGGCTGACAGCACCTCACTAGCCCCTCAAAACATTATAGTGTCACCAGGGATTGATCACGCGGATGACCTGAACAAGAAGAGTTATGTTTCGAGGATGCTTAAAATTAGAAGAGTCACCTCTCTCACTTTCAAATGAAGCATAAAACTTTTTAAAAGAAAAATCTGTCATTCATGGAAGTACATATATAAAATTCTAAGACTAGACATTTGAAAAGAACTCTCATTTCTTTTTAACAGGGCACTAGGCCAGGCCTTCTATACTCTTCTATCCCTCTAAAGAAGAGAAGAGACTCATTCTTCAAGGTCCACCACAAATATCAACACATTTATGAAGTTTTCTTTTTGCACAATTAATCACTCCTTCTTCTG
Organism: Ursus arctos; assembly: GCF_023065955.2. NCBI lineage: Eukaryota > Metazoa > Chordata > Mammalia > Carnivora > Ursidae > Ursus > Ursus arctos. The sequence continues at coordinate 66,577,511 of NW_026623111.1, read as the reverse complement.
TACTATAATAGCATTTTATAAATATCTCTATTGGACTACATATAATAACTACTACCTAGAAAATGTGCTGATCTTGACTTCTAAACTGTTACCAACCCAAATGTACATCAACAAGTGAACATAAACCTATTTGATATAATCACGCCATTAGTACAATTCAGCAATAAAAGGGACTAATTATTAATTTGTGAAACAACATGGATAGTGTTCAAAAACATTATGCTACGCTAAAAAAACCAGACACAAAAGAATATACACTATTGTCAAGAATTGTAAAAGATTCAGGGGGCGCCTGGGTGGCGCAGTCGTTAAGCGTCTGCCTTGGGCTCAGGGCGTGATCCCAGTGTTCTGGGATCGAGCCCCACATCAGGCTCCTCCGCTAGGAGCCTGCTTCTTCCTCTCCCACTCCCCCTGCTTGTGTTCTCTCTGTCACTGGCTATCTCTGTCAAATAAATAAATAAAATCTAAAAAAAAAAAAAGAATTGTAAAAGATTTGAAATGGCATGCAGTGTGTAAGCTTGAAAGTTTCATGTTTGCTGGCATGCGACATGAGACTGCTGGGTCAAAGACAAAGGACTTTATTACTCACAGTGATAGGATTAGCCAGAATATCACACTTGCACAGTGAATTGTGTTACAGGAGAAGAAGGTGGGAGCTTTGGGAATCTTAATCTATAAAAGTGGGCAGTAAGCCTGCCTGACCTGTGCCCCACAGGGGCACATTATCTTTAGCTCACTGGACAATAACAAACCTGCCCTTTTCTCAGGAGGAAGACATTACCTCTAGCTTCCAAAGTTACACACTATACAAACACCTTAAGAAAAATCATCCTGAACAAAAGCAGCCATTACCTCTGCTCACAGACATGTGGAACTGTGAAAGACTCATGGAGCACTGTTTTCATTCATAAAACATTTGTGGAATAATCAACATTAGTCTACAGTGGGAAAAAAATCAGAACAGTCATTGTTTGGAGCAAGAGGTGACTATATCTAGGATCACAAGGGAAATTTATAGGGTAAAAGGATGTTATATATTTTATATGGGATGATGGTTATGGATATATATATATATATCTCAAACTCATCAAACTGTACATATAAAATGGTATGTAAACTATATGTAAAGCTATATCTAAATTATGTATATACAATTTGGGTATGTAAATTATACCCAAATAAAACTGATACAAAAAGAAAAATATGCTGATCATAACTTCTAGACTGCTATTATCTACAAAGCAAGGACTGTGTCTCATTCATGTATTTTACCAATTACTGAGAAGAAATTAGCCAAGTATTCTTAGTAGGTGTTTGTAAAATTTGGTTGCATTGAATTATTAATATTGTTTAAAATGGGCCTCTAAGTTATATATAAACCTAATGATAATCATATATCAAAACCATTAATAAATAAGCAAAGAATAAAGAGAAAGAAATTCAAATATATCACTAAAGAAAGTCAGCAAAACATGAAAAAGTAGAAAGACAAGAAAGGATCAGAGAAAATCTTCAGAAACTACCACAAAACAAGTAATAAAATGGCAATAAATATACATCTATCAAGAATTACTTTGAATGTAAATGGACTAAATGCTCTAATTAAAAGACATAGGGTGACAGAAGGATTAAAAAAACAAGACCCATCAATATGCTGCCTACAAGAGACCCATTTTAGACCTAAAGACACATGCAGATTGAAAGTGAGAGGATGGAAGAACATCTATCATGCAAATGCATATCAAAAGAAAGACAAGTAGCAGTACTGGTATTGGACAAAATAGACTTTAAAACAAAGACTATAACAAAGGACAAAGGACACTATATGATAATAAAGGGGACAATTCAACAAGAAGATACAACAATTGTAAATATTTGTGCACCCAACATAGGAGCACCCAAATACATGAAACAGTTAGTAACAAACATAAAGGAACTAATTATTAATAATACAATAATAGTAGGGGACTATAGCTCCCCACTTACATCAATGGACAGAACATCTAAACAGAACATCAACAAAGAAATGATGGCTTTGAATGACACACTGGAACAGATGGATTTAACAGATATATTCAGAACATTTCATCCTAAAACAGCAGAATACTCATTCTTTTCAAGTGCACATGGAACACTCTCCAGAATAGATCACACAGTAGCCCACAAAATAAACCTCAACAAATTCAAGAAGATCAAAATCGTAACATGCACATTTTCTGACCACAACACTATGAAACTAGAAGTCAACCACAAGGGAAAAAAATGTGGAAAGACCACAAATACGTGGAGGTTAAATAACATGCTACTCAACAATGAATTGTCAACCAAAAATTTAAGAGGACATGGAAACAAATGAAAATGAAAACACACCAGTTCAAAACCTCTAGGACACATCAAAAAGCGGTTCTAAGAGGAAAGTTTGTAGCAATACAGGTCTACCTCAAGAAGCAAGAAAAATACCAAATAAAACACTTAACCTTGGACCTAAAGGAACTGGAAAAAGAACAACAAATGAAATCTAAAACCAGAAGAAGGAAGGAATCAATAAAAATTAGAGCAGAAATAAATAATGTAGAGACTAAGAAAAAAACAATAGAAAAGATCAATGAAACCAGAAGCTGGTTCTTTGGGAAAAAAAATCAATAAAATTGATAAACCTCTAGCCAGATTTATCAAGAAAAAAAGAAAAAGACTCAAATAAATAAAATCACAAATGAGAGAGGAGCAATAGCAACTGACACCACAGAAATACAAACAATCATAAGAGAATATTATGAAAAATTACATACCAACAAATTACACAACCTGGAAGAAATGGATAAATTCCTAGAAACATATAAACTACCAAAATTGAAACAGGAAAAAACAGAAAACTTGAACAGACCAATAACCAGCAAAGAAATTGAATCACTAATCCCAAAACTCCCAACAAACAAAAGTGCAGAGCCAGATGACTTCACAGGAGAATTCTACCAAACATTCAAAAAAGAATTAATACCTATTCTTCTCAAAATATTCCAAAAAATACGAAAGGAAGGGAAATTTCCAAATTCATTCTATGAGCCAGCATTACCCTAATTCCAAAACCAGACAAAGACTCCACTAAAAAAGAGAACTACAGGCCAATATCCCTGATGACCATGTACATAAAAATTCTCAATAAAATACTAGCAAACCAAGTCCAACAATATATTTAAAAAAATCGTTCACCACGATCCATTGGGATTTATTCCTGGGTTTCAAGGGTGGTTGGTTCAATATTGACAAATCAGTCAATGTGCTACACCACATTAATAAGAGAGAGCATAAGAACCATGTGATCATTTCAATAGATACAGAAAAAGTGTTTAACAAAGTACAACATCCATTCATGATTTTAAAAAACCCTCAACAAAGTAGGGCTAGAGAGAACATACCTCAACATAATAATGGCCACATACAAAACAAAAACAAAAACAAACAAACAAAAAACATAGCTAATATCACCTCAATGGGGAAAAACTGAAGATTTTCTTTACCGTCAGGAACAATACAGGGATGTCTACTCTCAACACTGTTATTTAACATAGTACTGGAAATCCCAGCAACAGCAAACAACAAAAAGAAATAACGAACATCCGAATCAGCAAAGAAGAAGTAAAACGCACTATTTGCAGATGACATAATACTATACGTAGAAAACCCGAAAGACTCCACCCAAAAACTGCTAGAACTGATATAAAAATTCACAGCATACAAAATCAACATACAGAAATCTGTTGCATTTCTACACACGAATAATGAAGCAGCAGAAAGAGAAATTAAGGAATCAGTCCCATTTACAATTGCATCCAAAACTATAAGATACCTAGGAATAAACCTAACTAAAGAGGTGGAAGACCTGTACTCTGAAAACTATGAAACACCAATGAAAGAAATTGACGATAACACAAAGATATGGAAAGACATTCCATGCTTATGGATTGGAAAAACGCATATTATTAAAATGTCTATACTATCCAAAACAATCTATACATTTAATGCAATCCCTATCAAAACACCACCAGCATTTTTCAGAGCTAGAACAAACAATCCTAAAATTTGAATGGAACCAGAAAAGACCCTGAATAGCCAAAGCAACCTTAAAAAAGAAAAGCAAATCTGGAGGCATCACGATTCTAGACTTCAAATAATATTACAAAGCATACTGTATTGATCAAAACAATATGGTACTGGCACAAAAATAGAAACATAGAGCAACAGAATAAAATAGAGAACCCAGAAATGGAAACCTCAACTCCATGGTCAACTAATCTTCTACAAAGCAGGAAAGAATATCCTATGGAGAAAAGGCAGTCGCTTCAATAAATGGTGTTGAGAAAATTGGACAACCACATGGAGAAGAATGAAACTGGATCATTTTCTTACACCATACACAAAAATAAATTCGAAATGGATGGAAGACCTAAATGTGAGAGAGGAATCCATCAAAATCCTAGAGGAGAACACAGGCAGCAACCTCTTCGACCTCGGCCACAGCAACTTCTTGCTAGGCACGTCTCCAAAGGCAAGGGAAACAAAAGCAAAAATGAACTATTAGGACTTCATCAAGATAAAAATCTTTTTCACAGCAAAAGGAACAGTCAACAAAACTAAAAGGCAACCTATGGAATGGGAGAAGATACTTGCAAATGACAGATCAGAAAAAGGGCTAGTATCCAAGATCTATAAAGAACTCATCAAACTCGACACCCCAAACAGCAACAACAACAGCAACAAAGAATCTAGTCAAGAAATGGGCAGAACAGACATTTCTCTAAGGACATACAAATGGCCAAAAGACACATGAAAAAATACTACACATCACTTGGTATCATGGAAAGACAAATCAAAACCACAATGAGATACCACCTTAAACCAGTCAGAACAGCTAAAATTAATAAGACAGGAAACAACAAATGTTGGAGAGGATGCGGAGAAAGGAGAACCCTCTTTTACCACTGGTGGGAGTACAAGCTGGTACAGCCACTCTGGAAAACAGTATGGAGGTTGGAGTTTCCTCAAGTTAAAAATAGAACTACCCTACAACCCAGCAATTGCACTATTAGGTATTTACCCCAAAGATAGAAATGTAGTGATCCAAAGGGGTACCTGCACCCCAATGTTCATAGCATCAATTGCCACAATAGTGAAAAGAGCCAAGATGTCCATCAACAAATGAATGGATAAAGAGGTGGTATATATATATATGTGTGTGTGTGTGTATATATATATACACACACACACCCACACAATGGAAGATTACTCAGCCATCAGAAGGGATTGGAAAAATGCATATTATTAAATGCATTTATTTTAAAATAATGCATTTTAAATAATAGATTTATTTTTAAATCCATCGACATGGATGGAACTGGAGAGTAATATGCTGAGCAAAATAAGTCAATCAGAAAAAGACAATTATCATATTTTTTCACTCATATGTAGAATATAAGAAACAGCACAGAGCATCATAGGGGAAGGGAGGGGCAACTGAAGGGGAACTCATTAGAGAGGGAGAAAAACCATGAGAGACTCCTAAGTATAGGAAAAAACTGAGGGTTGCTGGAGGTGAGGATGGTGGGGGATGGGATAATTGGGTGATGTGCATTAAGGAGGGCATGTGATGTGATAAGCACGGGTGTTATTAGCAATTGATAAATTATTGACACTACAACTGAAACTAATGTTAGCTAATTGAATTTTTAAAAATTTTAAGAAAAGAGAATGCATTAAAAAAATAGAAAAGAATAGAAAATTCAGAAATAGGGGCGCCTGGGTGGCACAGCGGTTAAGCGTCTGCCTTCGGCTCAGGGCGTGATCCCGGCGTTCCGGGATCGAGCCCCACATCGGGCTCCTCCACTATGAGCCTGCTTCTTCCTCTCCCACTCCCCCTGCTTGTGTTCTCTCTCTCGCTGGCTGTCTCCATCTCTGTCGAATAAATAAACAAAATCTTTAAAAAAAAAAAAAAAGAAAAAAAAAAAGAAAATTCAGAAATAAACCCACAACTATATGATCAATAAATCTGCAACAAAGCAGGAAAGAATATCCAATGGGAAAAAAGATAGTCTCTTCAACAAATGGCATTGGGAAAACTTGACAGCAACGTGCAAAAGAATGAAACTGGACCACTTTCTTAAGCCATACACAAAAATAAATTCAACATGGATTAAAGACCCAAATGTTACATAGGAAACTATAAAAAAATCCTAGAGGACACAGGCAGTCACCTCTGTGACATCGGCCATAGCAACTTCTTTCTAGGTATGTCTCCTGAGGCAAGGGAAACAAAAGCAAACATAAACTATTGGGACTACCTCAAAATAAAAACTTCTGCACAGTAAAGGAAACATTCAGCAAAACTAAAAGGCAATGTACAGAATGGGAAAAGATATTTGCAAATGATGTATCTGATAAAGGGCTAGCATCCAAAATATATAAGGAACTTCTAAAACTCAACCCCAAAAAACAAATAATCCAATTTAAAAATGGACAGAGACATGAACAGACATTTCTACAAAGAAGACCTACAGATGGCCAACAGACACATGAAAAGATGTTCATTATCACTGACCATCAGGGAAATGCCAATCAAAACAACGAGATATCACCTCACACCTGTCAGAATGGCTAAAATCAACAACACAAGAAACAGGTGTTGGCAAGGATGTGGAAAAAGGAACCATCTTACACTGGTGTTGGGAATGCAAACTGGTACAACCACTTGGGAAAACAGTATAGAGGTTCCTCAAAAAGTTAAAAATAGAACTACTTTCTGATCCAGCAATTGCACTGCTGGGTATTTGCCCAAAGAATACCAAAACACTATTTCAAAGGGATACATGCACTCCTGTGTTTACAGCAGCATTATTTATAATAACCAAGATATAGAAACAGCCCAAGTCCATCAACTGATGAATGGATAAAGAAAATGTGGCATACACGCACACACACACACACACACACACACAATGGAATATTGTTCAGTCTTAAAAAAGAATGATATCTTGCCATTTGCAAAAACATGGACTTAGAGAGATAATGCTAAGTGAAAGAAGTCAGTCATAGAGAAATACCATATGATTTCACTCATATGTGAAATTTAAGAAACAAAATAAAGGGAAAAAATTAAGAGAGAGAAAGACAAAGCAAGAAACAAACTTTTAATTATAGAAAACAATCAGATGGTTACCAGAGGAGAGGTGGGCGGGGAGATGACTTAAATAGGTAATGGGGATTAAGTAATGCACTTGTGATGAGCACTGGGTGAAGTATGGAACTTTTGAATCATTATACTGTACACCTGAAACTAATATAACACTGTATGTTAAATAACTGGAATTAAAATAAATACAAAAAAAATGGGCCTCTAAGTATTCTTTCTTGTCCTAAATTGATCTGAATTATTTGAATTTTAAAAATTTCATTTGATTGTGTTTGTTTATAAATATTGATACACATGAATATCAAGGAGCCATTACAAATTTGTGTTTAAAAACGTAAATTCTCTAAATACTATCTTATTTTAACGCAGATTAGTTTTAATAATGTAGCGAGTTGTTTAAAACCATGAGAATTTGGGGATGCCTGGGTGGTTCAGTTAAGTGTCCAACTCTTGATTTTGGCTCAGATTGTGATCTCAGGGTCATGAGATTGAGCCCCGTGTCTCGTGGGTCTCTGCGCTCAGCAGGGAGTCAGCTTGAGATTCTCTCCCTCTCCCTACGCCCCTCCCCTCACTCGTGTGGACGAGCATTCTCTCTCTCTCAAATAAATACATAAATAAATCCTAAAAAAAAAAAGACAGAAAATGTGTGCTAATCTTTTTTTAAAAAAGATTTTATCTATATTTGACAGAGAGAGAGAGAATAAAAGCGGGGGGGGGGGGTGGCTGAGGAAGAGGGAGAAGCAGAATCCCTGCTGAGCTCAGAGCCTGACCTGGTGCTCAATGCCAGGACCCTGGGATCATGACCTGAGCCCAAGGCAACTGCTTAACTGACTGAGCCACCCAGGCGCCCCTGTGTGCTAATCTTAATAAAGGTTATTTGAAAAAACATTATTTTCCATATCATAAACTTGCCTGACTAGTTCCTTTAAAAATACAACACTTTTCAAATAAATCCTCAAAATGAATACAGTAGAAAAATACTTGGAATTTGAAGGTTGCAAGGACTTTTTCTTTTACCTAACCAATTTAAATTTGGTGAAAATATCGGGTGTCTATTAGATGGTAATTTAGGCTAGCAAAGCTTAAGGAGCAAAAGTTACGGCAATTGTTTCCATTTACAACAGTTTTAAAACCCTTTCTTTTTAATATATACTTTACTGTGGTTTTTCCCATTTATTTTATTAATTATGGCTCTTTATGTGAGTTAAGGGAATTACTTAACCAACATTAAAATACTCTTTGAGAAATACAGACAGAAGATCTAAATAAAGCTATAAAATGGTCTGTCATCTTAATGCATATTAAATTTTAAGTTAAAAATTTTGTCTTGCTCTTACATTTTTATCATGTTATCCCTTACTTTTTTCTAGTAAAAACTTGGAAAAAAGGAAAGTAATTCCCCCAGTTACTAAATGAAACATACAGGTAACCATTCTATTTTCATTCCTAAGAAAAATACTGTATTATGCTTATAGCTCTGATATACAGGTAAACCAAATATTTTTGGCTCTGGTCTTGGAGACTGTGCCAACACCTATATTCAGGGACAGATATCTTCTCATTTTGCAGGTAAACTCTCATATTCCATGATATATTTACCATTTACACATCCCTCTAATTATCCACAAGTTCAATAATTGTATAGATTAAATATTCATTAGCAGTAATATGGGGAAAGTGGAAGCAAAACTCTTTGCAAAAGTCATCAGGACCCAACTGTCATTAATAATGCAAGTTAAATTGAAATGCCAATATTTATAATACTGATATTTCATCACTGTATAATAAAATCAACTTTCCATTATACGTGCAGAAACTATTTGATGACTAAGACATTGTTTATTGAAAAACAGAATCAGACCTACAAATACAGAGAACAAACTGATGGTTACCAGAGGGGAGTGGGTGGGGGATGGGCAAATGGGTGAAGGGGGGTGGGAGATACAGGCTTCTAGTTATGGAATGAGTAAGTTACAGGAATAAAAGACACAGCATAGAGAATACGGTCAGTGATATTGTAATAGCATTGTCTGCTGATAGGGGGTTAGCTACGCTTGTGGGCACAGCATGACATACAGAACTTGAATCACCATGCTGTTCATCTAAAACTAAAGTGACACGTGTGTCAACTATACTAAAAAATTTTTTTTTAATTTGAATATTTCCAATAACTGAATCGGTCCACCTATTTCTGTGTATGCCATGATCTCACAAGACTGTTAAGTCATGGTAGCTATGACTTCAAATATCAAACATAAAACTGCCATCTCATACCATAAATATAATCACCTGCCCCCCAACGCCTTGATTAGGTTGATCCCTATTGAATTGCTGATGTTTGATAGATTTGACCGCAAAAATGGTAATTTCATCTGATTGAACATAATATAAAGTCAAAAATACTAAAATGGAAGTGATCAACATTGACCACTCAAAATACATTGTTCCTATAATAGCCTTTTAAAGGAAAGGTTATCTGCACAGAGGAGACTGCAATTTCCTGCTTTTTTGCTTGAGCTCTGATAATAAAACCATTGAGTAAATATTTCAGATCCAAGTATTTATATTACCTCTGTTTCCTAACTCACTTTTTACCTCAAAGTCCAAGGAAGGAGAAACCCATGAGAGTGTTACTGGGCTTTTCCCACTCAGTTCTTAATGGTCACCAGGGTAAAACATAAATTGCTTTTTCCCAAGGTAGCACAAATGATTTTTTTTTTCTCAGATTGTTAAATTCATTTCCCAGGCGTATATCTTCACTAAATTATCGTCACATTTTAGACTTGGCACACATATCTGTACCTTGAAAGGAGAAGTCAGTGGGAGAAAACCCTGACACTAAAATACAAGTGAAATGTTATTAAGTGACTTGTACATACCACAACCTATGCTTTCTTTGAATACTTTTGAATGACTATTTTTAAGCTTCTCAATTCCTCAAGGGTAAATAAATCTCTAGGGGTACAAGTTCAACAATTAAAATATCTCCCTCAGTGTCATGCTGACTACTAACGGCCAGGGAGTATCACAACTTGTAGCAAAACATGCTTAGTGACACCAAGAGTTAATCACAATCCTGAAGAAAGTTTTCTGCACTTGTAGATGCCAAAGGTAAACATGGGAAAAAGAAGTGTTTAAACACTCAAATAAGCAATACTTTTTCTAGATATTAGAATGCAGCTTACCCTAGAGAACACTTTCAAAATTTAGCAGGAAGAACATTATTTTTCCCTACAGGAATCTCTCAGCTCTATATGGATTTTTACACTTGAATTGTTTTTTGCTCACATTCTTTCACACTAAAGTCCTATATTTCCATTGCTCAAAATAGACACCTTCTGCCCTAGACCAGAGTCAATAATCAAAAGAGGAAAAGAAAGAATGTTGGGGTATGAATGGCACAATGAGGCCACAAGAGGGGAGACCTTGAATCAATGGTCAATGTATTTTTCTCTAATTGTGTTTTAGGTTTGATCCTTATCTTACCAACCAGACGGAGAACTTCCCAAGGTCAAGGATTGTATCTTATCATCAATCCCCTCACGTATAGACCAGAACTGAACATGAAGTGGGTACTCAATGTGTGCTTGTCCAATGACTGAAATGTAAATGGTAAAGATACTATTAAAAAAAATAGCAATAAAATATAGAGTATCTAATATACAATATTACTTGGTAAAAATGATTGTCCTTCTCTGGATTAATTTTTTCTTGAGTAAATTGGAGGGAAAAAACCTAGGTTCTTATTCACAAAATGTGCTTGGAATACCATGGCCTCTTATATTGCCCATAGTAAGAATGTAGTTAATTCTTGTGGTTTTCAATATTCATTTTTGATAATTCACTGTATAAAATTGCCTATGACCCGAAATGTTCATAAGATACATTTTTACTGCAAACTTATATTTGCACATACACACATCATTGTATGTCTGTGTGTACTTTAAGTTATAAAAAGGCACTATCCTTCAAATCACATCCAAGTTAATACATTAATGGTAATTTATCATTGACAATTGTATCAAAAGGCAACTCTTCCTCACTATTCCTCCTCTTTCTTTAAGCCCTATAATTAATTTAAGCTCACAAAATTTATCTAAGGTCTTACATTATAAAGAAATATTGTTTGTCATGGTTGTCACAGATACTATTACTTTTTTAACAAAAAAGCTGTAATTGTTGGCATCTGAACACTAAATGTCCTTCTGATCAAAGGCCTCCATACCTTTTGTTGACCAGTTGAACCGCTGAAACAGCACATTGTTGTAATTAGGTAGATATGTTGATCAGAGTTTGAGTGAGTAATAAAAAGGTATTTGGAAGAGACTGGAAAATAAAATATGAGGAACCATTCAAAATAATTGTTATACCAGTATATTTGCAGTGGTCTGTAACTATAATGGAGAAACAAAGCCATAATTTAGAGGTATAGGACTTTTAAACTGCCTAAGGGACTGGGAGACATATTCATGGACACACATACATACATAATATGCACATACACAAAACACTGCTTTGTGTAAACTGCATCTTGGTACCTTTTTGAGGGAAGAGGGGCGGAGGGAGGTTGTGAAGAATCTGATGGACAATAGAAAGAGCTCTGTGATTCAGATGTGAAAATACTTAGCTTGGGAACTGATTATTTACCATAATGAAATCACATCCCTTCTTCTGAGTTCTAATGGGACTTCTTTTAATCATCACTAGGATTGTAAAATTAGGTAGTCATGGGACTCTTCTCTGTCTCTAAATCTCCTCTGAGCCCTTCCTTTTATTTCATTTGTGAGCTATTAATAACATGGTAACTGCCAACTGCTACATTCTTTAATATTTACCATATATCTGATATGCACATTTCAATTAGTGGTGTTACATGTATTAAACTGAATGTGTGCTCTTCATACATAATAGAATATTTTGTGCCTGACTTGCAATAGTGAGCAACGATTTTGGATATAATGATTTTTTACTTCAGCCTTTTTTTTTTTTTACTTCCTTCTCTTTAACAAGAAGTTATAATTTATTTACCATCTATTAAAAGTTAAAATAAATGCAGTATACAAATAATGCATCTTTCACCTCTAAACATTACATGGAAAATCAATCAGTATCCAAATTTGAGGCATTATATAGTTATATTTTGCAACTGAGCTCAAGGAAATAACATATTTAGAGTCTGAGTTGGACTGTGTGTGTTCCACACACTTCAACTCCTTGTCTTGGGAGACATTTAGATCCACTTAATTAAATACACAGATTTGGGGAGTTTATTGTCTTTGACTTGTAAATATGGCCAACATAAGCCCAGCAGATTTTAGGTAGGTGTGTTTTAGCTGGAGGGAGAACAATCACAGTCCCCTTATTCAGTCACTTTGATCTGCTGCCCTGAGGCCATTGCAAGTGATTTTGATTAGGTTAGAAAAGTAGGGAAGTCAAAAAATCGCATCCCACTGATGTTGCATATGCCTGAGACCGGTAAGTGAAGGCTCTGACAAATAGCCTTATGCAGAGCTAAGCACTGGAATAATGTGAGGAGTAGCCACCGCACTCTACTTCACTCAGCTGATCCTGGGATCTAAAACTTCTCACTAATTCTCCCTTAGCACCCTTCTTTTATCCCTGACATATTTCCATCCCTTAGTCTTCTCCAACTGCCTTCTCTCTCAGACAAGAGGCGAATACCTCTATCTGTATCTAGGCAAATCTGTCACCGCATGGCCTCCTTTTGTTATCCCCAACGCATTCTTTCTGCTAGAGAAGGGGGCCAGAGCGCAGACCTTAGTGGTCCGAAGACAGACCTGGGTAAAAATCCCAGCCCAGCCACTTCCTAGTTCTGCAAACTTAAGGAAGTTATTTATAATAGGCTATTATTCATAACTTGAGGATTAAGCTATTAATTATTCATTACTTAAGTTATTTTTAAAAACCAAACTTGCTGATTATTGTGTGATTTACATGAAATAGGATGTACCAAAAGCCAAATGAATAGTGAAGGCACTCAATAATCCTTACTTTTCTTCTTTTCCCTGGTGTGTCTTTCAAGTTACCCCAAATTATTTACCTTTCATTAGCAGTAATGGTTTCCATTTCTATATCTAATTATATGTATATATGTATGTATATATACATACATATATGTATGTATATATATATGTAATGTAATATATGTATGTACTATATATATGTACACACACGGTCCTGACTTATGATGGTTTGACTTATAATTTTTGACCTTACAGTAGTCTAAAAGCGGTACACATTCAGTAGAAACCATACTTTGAATTTTGATCCTTTCCCAGGCTAGCAATATGCAGTACAATACTTTTGTGATGCTGGGCAGTGGCAAGTGAGCCTCAGCTCCCAGTCAGGCAGGTGATCATGAGGATAAACAACCAATACACTTACAATAACTCTGTACCCATACAATCATTCTGTTTTTCGCTTTCAGTGTGGTATTCAACAAATTACATGAACTATTCAACACTTGATTATAAAACAGGCTTTGTGTTGCATAATTTTGTCCAACTGTAGTCTAATCTAAGTGTTCTGAGGATGTTTAAGGTAGGCTAGGCAAAGCTATGATGTTCCGTAGTTTAGGAGTATTAAATGTATCTTTGGTTTATATATATATGTGCATATATGTATACACATACATATACACATACATACATATATCTCCTCTGCTTTGCAGTGTTGGCTGGTTCATATATTTCCCTAGACTAGCTCCATCTGCATCAGATCATTCAATTCCCTCATTCCCCGGTCCAGGACTTGCAGATTTCTCATTCCCTAATAACTGAGCTCTCGTGAGCTCTCATGTACATTGTCAGCCAAGCTCAGTGCTGGATTGGAAAAAAGTGTCCTACCTGAAGTTCTAGTGTTCCTATACATCCTCTGTCTCCTTGGAAGAGGATAACTTAACACTTAAAATCTTTCTAAGTTTTAAATTAATGATTATCATAATGTATTCTAGTATATTTAGTGGAGTTTTATTGCATTTAAATATATGCTGATTTGATATTTACAATAGTTATTTATAATCACATAACAATCATATCCAAAATAACACAAAATTTGCTAATGACATCTTTACTGGTTTTCTGTACTTGATAACTGAGACAGAGGCTGAGAGATATATTTCAGATTATATAAATAGCACCCTAAAATCCAAAGATACATTCCAAATTCAGTTGCGAGGGAGGATACCCTTTCCTCTACTCTGTAAATCATTCAGAATGCTTTAGCCTATAAAGATAATTAAGTACTACAAACTACATACTCAAGGATATGGAACAGAAAAGAGTTCATTTGAGAGAATATTGCCATTCAAAATCGGATTCCTGAATTCGTATAAAATAAAATAAACTACTAATACAATGCAACTTGACTGACAGAATAATATAAATTTAAGGCCAAAAGTAAAAATAATTAAAAGGAAAACGTAATCCTCTGTGCTATTCCAGGGGAAGGGAAGGAAAATTAAATGGGAAGAAATCAGAGAGGGAGACAAACCATGAGAAACTCTGGACTCCAGGAACCAAACTGAGGGTTACAGAAAGGAGCGGGGTGAGGGGATGAGATAAGCAGGTGATGGGTATTAAGGAGGGCACGTGATGTGGTGAGCACTGGGTGTTATACGCAACTAATGAATCATTGAACACTACATCAAGAACTAATGAGGTACTATATGCTGGCTAATCGATCATCATCATCATCATCATAAAGGAAAATGTAGGAAAAACATCAAAGGCATTTCACCAAACCTTGGTTGGAAACTAGGAATTTCTTTATGAACAGAATTAACTACAACACAATCACAAGGCTAAGGATAACCATGCCCTCTCCCTCAACATGGTGCCCCAAAGTTTTATATGAATTGTTTTTTGATTAATAGGAAACATTTCATTTGAGGATTAATACCATAAGCCCCCAAGGAAACATAACTAGTAGCTACTTTTTCTAAATTCTCCACTAAACACCCCATTGTATATTTTACCTCACACTGTCTCCCGGAACATTTAATTTAGGCTTTTATAACCTGTCATATAGGGAAAACAAAGCACACAGCCATGTCCTGGAAGGTGGCTTTGTTCCAGGTGTTGCCCTATGGTTTTAGCGGAGAATTGTTCCCTCCTGAGGCGGTGCCTTTTGTTGACGGAATTGGTTTTTGCCTATTGAGAGCTGCCACTGATCAGTGACCAGAGCAAACTCAGGAACTCAGAAGCTTTCCATCACTGACAGAAAGCAGTGGACAAGGTAAAAGTAGGATTACTACACACGAAGGATTTGTTGAGGCTTCTTAGACGTGACAGGATTAGAATGGTCATGGCACAAAGTCTGTTTTCATGCAACAAGACTGTGAAATGGCAGAACCTCATGGAAAATAATAAGCCACCAGGAATAACTGTTCTCAGAGGCTAACTGATCATAGTGCTCGTATTTTGTTCTTTCAAAAACCATAGAACATTATATTTAGTATTAAATATTATACAGTCTTACACGGAGAGACTAAATTCTGCAGGGTCAAATTACACATAAAGTGATGTTTTTATAATACCAAATTTATTCTCCAATTGTACCATATACTATCTGTCTGAAGAAAATTATATAGACAGACATGATTCTGGTTACAGATAGAGAGAATGCTCAAAAATTAATAATACAGTCCTCATGATAAGTATTTGTTTTCATTATTAATCATTTGCTATCCACAGCCCTCACCCCCAGAGGATCATTCCCTGTTTTTCTCTGTCCTGATAAGGAATTCATTCCTAAAAGTCTCTTCATTTTGACCATCTAGGGTGAATGTTATTTTCCCACAAGGACCCTAAGTAAAACACTATCATTCGTAAAGAGACAAAAGAAGAACAAATGAAATGTCCTACTACATACTTCGGAATTTTTAGATCCCAATTCATTTCACATTATGACTTTAAATTTGATTCCTGAAAACAACGGTATCCATCATCTCCATTATCACTTCATAACTGAGTTGCTACTATAACTTAAATATTTGTGCTCTGCATTTTTAGTATATAGACAGCATATCCTAATGAGCCCTGCAAGAATCCACGGTCATAAGTGGTAATTACGAAAAGAACCATGGGAACTGGTCGCTGATATGGCATGCTATGGGAAGGGGATAAAATTTGAAATAAGAAATCTGGAGATGGAGTCCAAGTATTGGTACTTTTTAGCATGTACAAGTGATCATGCAAAGATCAGCTTATTTAGCTTTTGTTTCTTCACTTGTTAAATGGAGTAAATAAAAACTCATTTCATAGGATTGTTGTGAGGATAAAAACAGGTCTTGAATATAAGTCTTTTATGAAAAAGCAAAGTAATATACTCAGCATAGTTATTATCTTATATTTAAAGCAAAGATAGTATAAATATCATATTAAGTATTTAATAAAACATAAACAAGTTATAAGGCCAGTAATAAAATAATAAGTCTTGAGATGCTCCTGTTTTCACACAATGATGAGCTTAAAATCAAAATGGTTTAGAGAAGCTACCAGTTATTCCTGGAAGGTCACTGGTGAGGAGTGTACTCTTCATCCCTCCAACACACTCACCCATGTCAGTCAAAGTCCTGTGCTCAGAGAATGCATGTTCTTCTGTACCAGTCATTTATTCATTCACGAAACAAATATCCACCGAAGGCCTTTTATGCTCCAGATACTCTCTTAAGTTTTGGTGACAGAGTAGTGAATAATATGTACCACCAATGTATCTTGGCAACAACAATGCCATCTCTCAGAATTTGGTGTGCATTTCTTTTGTTGAAATATTCCTCTCTTGTTCCTATATTTTTTAACCTGTATGTCAAGTGAACTGCTGGACTATGGGCTTTGCTCAAAGAGTTAGCACATAAGGTCCCATTGATATGCTTAACATTTATAATAAAAAAGAACAGACAGAATTTTACACAGGAAGTGAAACCAACCACCTGGCCCATGTAATTAGTGTTTCTAGAAAATTATGGAATACGACCAAACTACATAAAAGCTATCCTTAAAGCCCCATATCACTTTGATTATGGAATAAAATCCCTGGACATTGTGCAAATGAAAAACCTAAAACCTAAATTTATTTACTCATTAATTATTTCTTTGGACAAAAATTGCTAAGTGCCTTCTCTCTGTCTCAGTCTTTAGAATGACTTTCCTAGGGATTCCTGTACTATTAAATACATAAAATAATACCATTCATGAAGAGAATCTAGATTTGCTGAGTGACTTCTGACTCTATTCTTACACTAAGGAATGTTAAAGAATGTTTATGAAGGAATGTCTATCTGGGGGACTGAGATATTATACATGGATCAATTAGTAAAGCTGGTATTAAATATATCAGTATTATATTTTCTCAACAAAGTACTTTTGGGGTAGTTATCAGAAAATCACAATCCAGAAATACATTCCAAGTGTCTTTTGTCCTACAAAATGAGGATATTAAAAAGGTACAGTAAAGAGAGCAGATGTGTTCCTAGAGACTTCCAAAGTGCTAAGCCAGCTGGACCAGTGAAGGGGGTAAAGAAGATATTCCTATGAAAGTTAAATACCATAGTGAAGTAGTCCAAAATTCACATAGAAGTTCTGATAATAAGGTGGTACTACACTGTGAAGATGAATGGTTTATCATGATTCTTATTCATTTGGAAAATAAAGCATACATTTGTTAGAACTTCACAGGCTTCATATTTAATGCTCTACTATTTTTAGACCCACTAGAGCCCTACATTTTTGATAAAAATAAAAAGTGGCTTGGAAATGTTCCTTGTTAACTAGGCCTGGAAGAGTACATGCACTCATTTTTTTTTTTTTTTAATTAACAAGCAGATCCCTTTTGTAAAAGAATTGAACGGTAATTCTTTCACCATAGATTCACACTTTCACCATAGATAAGAGTGAGGTCCATTTTTTCATACATTCATACATTCAACAAATAGTAACTGAACACCACTCTAGTCGTTAGCATTGTGAATATAAAACAAATAGTATTAAATTAACCAACTCTGAAAAGAAACAAAGTGGAAAGAGATTATTTTTTTAAAAACAGGAAATACAAATCAAAACTACAATGAGATATCACCTCACACCTGTCAGAATGGCTAAAATTAGCAACACAGGAAACAACAGGTGTTGGCGAGGATGTGGAGAAATGGGAACCCCCTTACACTGTTGTTGGGAATGCAAACTGGTGAAGCCACTCTAGAAAACAGTATGGAGGTTCCTCAAAAAGTTAAAAATAGAACTATGCTACGATTTTCACTACTAGGTGATTACCCAAAGGATTCAAAATATTGATTCGAAGGGACAAATGCACCCCAATGTTTATAGCAGCATTATCAACAAGAGTCAAACTATGGAAAGAGCCCAAATGTCCATTGACTGATGAATGGATAAAGATGTGGGGCGTGTGTGTGTGTGTGTGCGTGTGTGTGTGTGTGTGTGTGTGTGTGTGTAAAATGGAATATTACTCAGCCATTAAAAAGAATGAAATGTCGTTTGCAATGACGTGGATGGAACTAAAGTATATTATGCTAAATGAAATAAGTCAGAGAAAGATAAATACCATATGATTTCAATCATATGTGAAATTATGAAACAAAACAAAACAGATGAACATGGGAGAAAAAGACAGACTTCTAACTATGGAGGACAAACAGGGTTGCTAGAGGGGAGATGGGTGAGGAGATGGGCTAAATGGGTGATGGGTATTAAGGATGGCATTTGCAATGAGCACTGGGTATTATATGTAAGTGATGAATCACTAAATTCTACTCCTGAAACTAGTATTACACTATATGTTAACTAACAAATTTAAATTAAAATTAGAAACAAACAAACAAAAAATAGCACCAACATTCATAAGACTGAATACGGAAATGAAGAAATTAGCTTCATGGTCAACTAGATGGTACAAAAGGTTTTATTTGGTAAACTTTCCCAATGTAATATCTAAAATATTAATAAGCCAATAAAATAATTTGGAAGAAAATACTTTTAGCATACTATCTGCAAGAGATATATTTGTTCCCTGAATAAGGTTGGTAAAAAACTGAAATTGTTGAGATGAAACCTGAGCATACGCATGACTCAGGAAAATCACTTTCTAGTGTCTATTAGTCATCATTTAGAACAGCTGTTGTCAGTTAGGGGTGGTCTGCCCCCTATTCCACAGGAGATGTTTGAAAATACCAAGAGATGTTTTTGGTTAGCACAACTGGGGAAAGGGGTTCTATTGGTATCCAGTGGGCAGATGCCAGGAATACTACTAAACATCCTACAATGTCAGGTCATTGACCTACAGGTCAGCCCCCCAAAACAAAGAATTATCTGACCAAAAATGTCAATAATTCTGATATTAAGAAGCCCTCCTAGAATATCTAAATGGTGATGAAAAGCAAAGCAAGAGTGATCCAAAGAATTTCAAGCCAACTGAACTTGCATAAGTCCTCTGACAGGTTTCACTGTATTTTGTTCTCAATCACCAATAATCTTACCTTCAAAATCAGAGTATTAGACCAAGTCAATCAAGTCTTCTTGCAGTCCAAAATTCGTTACAAAACAGGTGTTTCGTCTAATTAGACTTAGAAGTAGTATGCCATAAAATTATGCATCACAATGTACTTGTCAAAATCTATAATTTGATTTATGACTGGTGCGTCTAGAAAACTATAGTTCATGGTCTCTTCTAGGAGCAAATTTGAGTTCCAAAAGAACCATGATGACAACAAAACCATTTTACACTTATAAGCACATAACCTTTAAAATATGTGTACCTGTGAAGTACCACAATGACTACTACATGGTATGTTCAAGAAGGATTTTGCCATCAGTGAAGAGTAGTCAAGGTATTATTATGGATTTGATTCAGAAGATCAAGCCTTGTCTCTCTCTTTGATAGTACTGAATAGATAAGTATCAATTGAATAGTATTACAAGTATAACCAACTCAAATGAACCATTTTTTATTACTGCCTTTTCAGAGGATGTGGCATAGATACAACTCATGTCCAATTACAAACTATCTAGAAGTCATGCATATGCAAAAGACATACAAACAACACTCATCTGCTTGAATTTTGTTTAACAAACACACAGTCTTGTAAGGCACTGTGATAAGATCTTTGAAAATATTAACTCATTTAATCCTTACGTCAATCCTGTAAGTTAGATGCTATTGTAATTCTTTTTTTTTTTTTAAGATTTTATTTATTTATTTGACAGACAAAGAGACAGCCAGTGAGAGAGGGAACACAAGCAGGGAGAGTGGGAGAGGAAGAAGCAGGCTCCCAATGGAGCAGGGAGCCCAACGCGGGTATCGATCCCAGAACCCTGGGATCAGGTCCTGAGCTGAAGGCAGATGCTTAACGACTTAGCCACCCAGGTGCCCCATGCTATTTTAATTCTTATATCTACAGATGAGAGAACTGAAATGCAAAGAGGTTAATTCTCACACTCATGCCATTAGAACCTAATTATATCTTGCCTACGTTATTGTTACAGTTGTCAACTGATCTCCTCCCCCCTCCCAATCTTTCTCCTTCCAATCATATTCTACATGGATGCCTGAGCCATTTTTCAGTAGCATATAGACTCATTAATTTCTCTGCTTAAAAATCTCCAGTGGCCCCAGATTTCTTACTGGATTATTATGATTAAAACTAAGCAATAGTAATTTTAGCAATAATAGCTAATATTTTTTCTTGCCTTCTGTGGATAAAGCCCTGCATTAAGCACTTTATGTGTGTTATCCTGTTCAAACCCAGCTGTTGTGGTACAGAATACAGGGTCTGCCACGGTCTGACCCATGTGTACACCTATTTCTATGCTTTGCTGCCTTTATATAGATGGATTCCTTCCTTTAGTGACTTTCTCTCTCTTCTCTTTCTGGCACAGTCCTACTCATCAGCTCCCCCAGAGCTAGGCGTTACATTCTTTGTGTTCATAATGCACCTTGAATATACACTGCACTGACCATGTCATTTTATACTCTATTGTTCAAACACTTGTTTTCTTTATCAGTGTTTCAGAAACTCATCCCAGATTCATTTATGTTCCCGACACATAAAATGTACTAAACAAACTTATTGAATATATGTCTCAGGAAATCGGACAAAGAAATTGGGTGTTTGTTGTCAATGTTGAGCAGCAGGAAAATCCATATCTACTTCTCTGATCCAATCAAAAGATTTTGTGCATGAGGTGAAATTTCAGGAGTCATTTAAAAGATGGAAGAAAAAAAAAAATACCTGGCAGGTTTGAGAGACAGAGCATTTCTGTTTTCAAAGTGATGCTTGGGAAACAGTCTAAGAATGAATGTACAAAAGAAAGCATTAAGTTATCCGCTCTTAAATGAAAAGAGAACTTAAGTGTAAAAGAAGAGATGAGTGAAACAGTTCAACGCACTCAGGTAAAATTTTCCACATGCAAAATAAAGGCCTCTGATGGAACAGGTGATGGGGAGACATTTAGGAGAAGAGTGGCTTCAAGTTGGAAGTAAACTCACTGTATCTGAACTTTTTTTTTTTTAAGATTTTATTTATTTATGTGACAGAGAGACAGCCAGCGAGAGAAAGAACACAGCAGGGGAGTGGGAGAGGAAGAAGCAGGCTCATAGCGGAGGAGCCTGATGTGGGGCTCGATCCCATAACGCTGGGATCACACCCTGAGCCGAAGCCAGACGCTTAACCGCTGTGCCACCCAGGCGCCCCGTCTTTTTAAAGATTTTGTTTATTTATTTGACAGAGAGAGAGACAGCCAGCGAGAGAGGGAACACAAGCACGGGGAGTGGGAGAGGAAGAAGCAGGCTCCCAGCGGAGCAAGGAGCCCGATGTGGGACTCGATCCCGAAACGCCGGGATCACGCCCTGAGCCGAAGGCAGACGCTTTAACGACTGCGCCACCCGGGCGCCCCCTGTATCTGAACTTTTAAACACTTTCATGCAAAACTTATGACTCAAAACTTTTAATTTTGCCTCTTGATTATTAATATGTATTTCTTATCTTCCC
Source organism: Ursus arctos (assembly GCF_023065955.2). Taxonomy (NCBI): domain Eukaryota; kingdom Metazoa; phylum Chordata; class Mammalia; order Carnivora; family Ursidae; genus Ursus; species Ursus arctos. Next base: position 66,555,306 of record NW_026623111.1, on the reverse strand, counting down.
GAATAGGAAATAATGCCCTGTTCATCATAATGCCCTGCATTCTATCTAGTGCAGTGTTTGACACATAACTGATGCCCCAAATGGGTTTGCTAACTGAATAGAAATCTCAAGTGAAGCTTATGAAGACGTGGTAGAAAATATGCTGGAGCTCTACTGAATGTAAGAAATATAAAATTACTTTGTATTCTAAATTACAGTGAATTATTAATAAGATACAGTCACAGGAAAGACAGTAATGTTCCTTGAAACTATTCTCACTCAACTTTCCCTATAATAACGTAATTGAATATTTCTATCACACTTTTCTCTAGAGCTCAGTGCTATTCCATTGACCTATCCCACATCTCCAGAGAAAATCAAATGTGCAAGATATCGCTGACCTATAATAGAGCAGTGAGTGAACTTCAATTGAGAATTAAATTACAATTTGAACTCTTAAGAAGTAAGTTACGTAAAAATATACAGCTCATGTACAATATTCCTAAAAGTAAAATATTAACACAACATCATGGAATTGGTCCATAAGTATGTATCTAATATAAATAAGTTGATTATTTCTCTTTGAAGATGACAGAAGGATATTTTCCCCATGTAGATATTCTCCACAAGACACTCGTAAATTTATTACTGACACTCAATTGTGCAATAAGAGTAAATACAGTGGTATTTGCTTTCAAAATTTCAGCAGTCATCTCCAGTACAATCCTCAGAAAAAGATCAGATAAAAATGAGTTCTTCGATAACAATCAGGAAAAATAATCCTATGAGTTGTCTTCTTCTTTCATATACGTAGAATCCCTGTGATCTTCAATATAGCTTCAAGACAAGCCCCATACCACCAATATCTAACGCTTAAAATCATTAAGATTTTCCTAGGCACCTATTTTTTTTATCTTAAAATCTAATATTAAGAAAGCTATATCGAGATGTGGGGAGGAAAAACTTTTAAAACATATTTCATGCTCCATCCAGTCAAGTTAAAATATCCATCAATCCATGTCCATCAAAACAAACTGAATTCATTAGCTCTATTTCAAAGGAAGGAAATGCAACAAAAGGATTAAAAGCATACACCTCTGAGAACAGGAACCCTGGGGAGGGGGGGTATAAAAGCCCCTACAAAAAAACCTGATTATATTTTTCTAACATAAAAGAGAAGGCAAAATAAAAGGGTGAGTCTCTAAGGAAACAGGAACACAGGGAATATCCACGAAGACTCTCTGGGAACTCCAGGTCGTGGCTAGTTGTTGACAACGCCCAAGGCTGATGCACTATCAGGAAACCATCCACTGGGATGCTGGTTTCTAAGGAGAGTGACAGGTCTGTACTGAAGCAGTCATAGTATATCACCTATTCCCTGGCATGCAAGCTCCAAAAGTATAACTATGGCGATTAAATTTAATGAGCTAAAAACTTGCTAAGACCTAAGACAGTCCAGGACACACAGTAGGTGCTTAATAGCTAGTATAGTTTATTTATATAACATTTTTGACTCAAATAGCAGTATGTGCTAAGGATTTAGCCATGTCTTTTGTCTGAAAAATTAATGTCTTTCCCTAGTGACTTTTTTTTAAAGAAAATTCACCAAAATTGGGTAAGCTGCCTTTTTTTTTTAATGGAATGATTAAAACCTCCCCTGGTTTTCTGAGATGAGTCCTAGTGGAGAGAATAAAGAAAGTTTAATCAAATACAGTAAGATATCTAAAAGGTGGGGCAGAAGAGGTATGAAAAGGACTTAAGTGAGCCACAAGCTTGAACTGTATGTTTTTAAAAATACTAATAATATATGGGTACGTAACACTATTAACAAAAATATAGCTATAGGGAAAAGTCCAGTTAGACCTTGAATATTTTATAAATGTTACTGCTGTTTGGCATTAAAAGTGTCATAATTTGAATTTTAATAAGATAGTGGATATAATATAGATGTAAACAAAACTAAGTCAAACTAGGCTGCACTCAAGCTAAAAGGTTGAGATCATTTGGTATCCTCTATCACAAATTGGGAATGGAAAGCCACTCCATCTCACGGGAAACCCAAAGACAACTGAAATAAACCAACAGAATTGGGTAATCAATAAGCTATCTTCTAATTTTACCCTCTCCTCATGCCTATGACATCCACTGGATTTTAGTCTGCTAGCACGCATTTTGTGTTTTTAAGCTCCTAGGTCTATATTACAGAGCCTTAGAATTTTCTCACTAAAAGCATCATCTAGGCCACCACCCATGGTGATTCACATTCCTCAATACAAGGGCACGATGGAGAGAGAGAGGAGAGGTGAATTCTATCCCATGTTCTGCTCATGCAACCCAGCATGGGCTGCATCTTTCTGAAGGATGAGAATAACTTTTTCTACTTCATGTAAAGGTGCCATATGAACTTCATATAAAGGTGTGCTGTGCACTGCTATGAATTCATAAATGGGCACTTTGTAATTGTAATTCCAGAAGACATCATTTTATGTTCAGATGTTCCATATGTGATTGATACTACTATTATTAACTCCACAATTCTGTGATAGAAACTTTATTTAACTAAATTAAATTCCAATCTATTATGGTTAAATCTTATACGGTGTGTATTCAATGTTTATGAAGTCCCAAATAATAGTAGAGGACACATTAAAGAATAATATTTATGCCAAGAATATGGTTATTAAATATAGAATGTTTAAGATCAGCTCGGAGTTTGGTAAAAAGGTGGCCCATCCCTGCATTTTAATTCAAAAGTCCAGAATAAGGGTCAGGATTCTGCAGCAGAATTTTCCAGGAAATTCTGACATATGTAAACCACACTTTGCAAAACTATGCTACATGTAGAGAATATTATCTTCAATTCAGTCTGTAATAAGTAATAAATTATCCTATCTCCAAAGCCTGTCTTAATATACAAATGTAAATCACGGGCACAGAATTGGGTTGTTCACCACCACATCTATATGAAAATGGCCAAACTATTTAAGGATCGATCCCATCTCAATGTAATTATGTCAAGAGTACAGGTTATGGGGTCAACAAAAATTATATTTATTGACATGCTTATCTCCTATAAAATCTAAGTTTAATGTAAGGAACTAGTAGAATTGAATTCTTTAAATATTTTCTCTCATTTTCTTACCAATAAACTTTCCTCCAGAGAGGAGAAAAATGATCTCTCTTTTTGCCAACTCATTCTAAGCTTACTTATTAGTAAGCTAAGTGACCCTTATTGCTAACTATATTTACATATTATGGGTGATAATTCCACTTAGAAATTTAACATGCTCCTTTAAACATGCTAAAAACCTCTAAAATGACATTTTCAACTTTATGCCTTCAAGTTGTTCCTAATTACACAATTATCTTTAGCTAAGTGTAAAATTTTTGTAATTATGTCATTTTCCCACCATTTACCCTTACAGTAAGGAAAAAAGCATTTCTGAACTGTTTTGTATTATGTTTTTGTAAAGCCACTTTGGAATCCTAAAAGATAAAGAGAATACATCTCTTAAATTAGATAGATAGGAAATAATAAGTCAATTTTAGCTTGGCTTGGAAATGTCACCACTCAGAAGGCAAATCATGCCAGCAGTATCTACCCATAGACCTCACATAAATTCTAAATCTGAATACTACTATGACAGTGGCCAGGAGGTACCATTCCTCATTCCCAATCTTCACTTTACTGCTAAATTGTTTCATAAGGATAGGAACTTCACATATATGAGCTTAGTGAATCCCACAAAGCGTACTTACCCAGAACCTAAGCACCCAATGTGTTAGGTGATAGAGTAAAGCACAGATGCCTAAGTTGCCTAATAATGCACAGGATCTAGAAAGGCCCTCAATACCTTCACACAACAGTTACAGAGCAATTAGTGACTCAACTAGTAGTCTTGGCCGTATTTTCATTATGAATTAAAGAAGGAAAAAGAAAAGAATAACTGAAGTTTGGCATCATTAGGAAAAGTCTCACTGATGCTAATGAGGTTATCAATGGTACAAATAACAGACATCTATATTTCTTTAAGAAGTGCTTATGTTGATCTCCTCCAGAGTTGCTACCCTAATCATATATTTTTTTAAGATTTTATTTATTTATTTTGACAGAGAGAGACAGCCAGCGAGAGAGGGAACACAAGCAGGGGGAGTGGGAGAGGAAGAAGCAGGCTCCTAGTGGAGAAGCCTGATGTGGGGCTCGATCCCAGAACGCCGGGATCACGCCTTGAGCGGAAAGCAGACGCTTAATGACTGCACCACCCAGGCGCCCCTACCCTAGTCATATTTTGATTAAGTCATGCCTAAAACTGGTTTACGTCCTTTGAGATATAGCAAAGGATGGCAATGAGGAAGTGTTCTGGGGCATATATGGTTGCAAGCTACAACTGTCAATTATTTTTTTTAATAGGAAATCTGGAGTCCCATATAGCACCCGAATGAGTATTTTAGTTCTTGAAAGAAAATTTAAGGGGCTTAACACTTTATTTTCGTTTTAGAGTTAACAGTGGAATTAGATGACACATGGGAAAGTGTCAGACATGTAATAAGCATCCTTAAATAGCAGAGGCCTTCCTTACTGTCAGAGAAAAGAATGTGGTCTCCATTTTTGCACGAGCTTTTGTTCTCCGTACTAAATAGCTAACATTATCTGAATACATCAGATACCATTCTACCACGTCAAAGACTGGCAGAGCCACCTGGATGTGAGTCAGCCGCCAAAGGGCCAAATGACCAGCCCATCTGGTATGTGGCCATGTGACTGGCAGGCTATTTACATACACACATCAGACAGAAAGATACAAACACAGCCAATTATATGAATATGCAGGGAAAAAGGCAAGCCAAGACAAAGCGAGACTATAGTTCTACAGTAGCTCTAAACTGACCCAAAAGAAAATGACAAATCATGTGATTGTATAATCCCCTTACTTTGTGTCATGTTGGCTAACGGAGACAGGATAACATGACAGCACACTGTACTGAAACAGGCAAGAGTTTTGGAGCCAGGAATCTGAATTCAAATCCTGGCTCTGACAAGCTATGAGTTGTAAGACCACAGGTATATTACTTAAGCTCTTTAAGTTGCAATCTCTACATATGCAAAGGTGGAATAGCACCGTCTAACTGGTTAGGTTGTTGTGATTTTTACAGGTAATTCTCATGAAACACCCAGAATGGTACTGGACCAAACAAGAATGTGCGAAAATGGAAAGGTAATGTAGAAAGAGTTGTGTAAGGGGCAATAACAACACATTGCCTGTATCTATCATCACCACGACCTTCAAGGCTGCTGCTGCTGCTACTACTACTACTATTACTAACGCCAACACCAACACCTGTACAATATTATGGAGAGTGTGTTGTGAGAATAGTGATTTGTAGCAAGTTAGGTATTTGCTATTTTGATGTTTCATCGGTTGAGTTTACCACCTAAATCAAAAAACAAAAACAAAACAATACTCTGAGCTGTGTGATTGAGCTAGACTAAATTTATAGGGTTTAATTTATTAATGTGTCATTTAAAGAATATTAATCTTCAGAACGGTCTTGAATAAATCAAAGGCCAATTAAGAACCTTATTTTTCTTCTCCAGGCTTAGCCTATATTCAGGTACTAATAAAACAGGTGCCTAGCATTTTTCTATTTATTTTATGAAGTTTTAATTGAATACCTGCCAGAACAATTTACGCAAAGCATATTTTTCTAGAATCCAAACACCAACTGAATTGAAAACCAGCACTGTTACACAGTAAGATACATACCGTTTCCTATTTTCTTTAAACTTCTCAGAAAATTCTACAATAAAAGCACCAAGCATTTCAATGATTTAAGAAAGGAGAGCTAAATAACTTCATAGCTTCAGCTTTTCCCTGACATTGTGATACAAACCATTTCTTCCTAACAACGGCTTGCCATTAACTTTGGTTAGTGTCCTTGACAGTCACTAATAAACGATAATTCTATCGGCTTCTTAAATGGGTCAGAGTGAGACAGTTTCTATAGAGTTTCTCGTGAGAGTCATGAAAACTCATGAATTCATGAAAAAAAATACTCCTAAGAGCATATTAAACAGGTAAAAATTAGTTAAAATTAATATCAACTAGTTTTATTACCTGAATAGATAGCATATATTAAGATCAGCAGTAGGAAGAGATGCTAAAAGGGGAAAAGGAGTGACTCGAAGATTGAAAATATCACTAAGAAGAGCGTGTCGTCTGAGGATGACATGAGGATGACACATGACAAGAATGTGAGGTGTTGTTGCAAGGTGTCCAGTTGGGAGGCTGCTTGTGTTTCTCTGGGTATGAGGATAAGAGGATGTGAATGAGAGGGTGAGAGTACGTGAGTGTGGGTATTTCAGGACGGAGGGAGTAAAAAGGGTATGGAACACTGGATAGATGATAGATAGGCAGGCAGACAGATGCATACATACATAAATACTACCATTCCAAGTTGTTCTTGACCATCTGACAGCACCCTGCCCTCCATTGGCCTGACACCCACTCTCAGTCACCATAGAACTTGCAGTGCTTTGACTTCATATTAGAGGCCCCCAAAGGTTAGTACTGAGGAGGGGGATAGATGAGCAGAGCAGCAGCTGAGAAAATAGAACAACAGCATTTTTACTCATGAGTGAAACAATGTTATTTTGAGAACCAACATAGTGAAGCTATTGTTAAAGGGTTCGGGAAAAAGACCATTTAAGCAGGCATGTTATAACCAAATAACATTTAAACTATTATATGGCATAGTTTTTCTTAGTCAACTTTTCTGCCCTCAAATGCTCCTCTACTCTTTTTCCTACTCCTCCAACCCACTCTCTACTTGAGTAATCCTCACCTCCCCGAGTGTTTCCTAAGTACACCACACATTCTCACCAACTTCATTGGGCAAATCATTAACCTTGCCTAATATCCCACCTTCCCCATATTTGCCCATTCAAGTCCAGTTAATGCAAATTCATGTCTGCACCTTTAAGAATCCCTGCACCAAGCATTTTACATATTCAACTGATTATCCTCTGAATCAACACTGGTAGGATCAGGCACTGCATGGATAAAGGAGACCTAATTGAGCCAGTCCCTTGAAGATAATGAGCACTGGGTATTGTATGAGACTGATGAATCACGGAACTCGACCTCTGAAACTGATAATACACTGTATGTTAATTAATTGAATTTAAATTAAAAAATAAAATAAAATGGGGAAAATACCCTATGGTAAGAGAAAAGACAAGAGGTATTTTATTATAAATTAGAAGACAGAATGTGGAGAAATAGTTAGGAAATTTTCTTCCCCCTTATCATTGCCTGCATTTGCAAATATTTGTTACTGAGAATCCACTGTGTTCCTGTTACTACATTAGGCATCATTGAAAACTGGGAAACAGAACTGGTTTTCTCAGAGGGAACATTACCTATGCTCACCCTCTTAATTAAGGAACTTTCTATGTCAAATGAAATCAAAATAGATAATGTAACCAGTTTTGACATTTGCTGTATTCTCTGAGAAAATGGTATTGGAAACTGAGAAATTCATCAGTGCCTCTAGTGACTTACCCACATCCCTCCTCTGTCGCCTGGACACTCAGATTTATGAATCATTTGAAAAGTCCCTGACAACCTTTCACCTTTTGCATCACAAAACTGTATAAATCTTGTATGTTTTCCTACACTGAATGTGGAAATTAAACCTCTTTTTTAATACACTATCTATCATGCTTGGTTGGTTTATGGTGAGAAAGAAGGCCAAATATGTTTTTGAAGCAATAATTCATCAAGTACAAAGGAAGAGTGTGCAAATAGCTTCATCTTACAGCTTACATCTGAGCATGTTTTTAAATCCTCATAAAATACGATGTCATACCTCACCAAAGCTGTTAAAAATGGGGGGGGGGTGGCAACAATTAGGCAGCAATTAAATAGAAAAGGTATAAAAGTGACTTGCAAAAGCCATCATCTCCACAAAAACATTTTTGCAAGATGGAATGTGGAAAATGATGTAGGAGAACATTTGACAACAAACCATAGACAGGGAGGGCTTTGAAGACAGACAAAGAACATTCTTTCATTTCACTTTTATAATCAACAAGACTAAGAGATTGCCAGTCCCCAAGAAGAATTCAGTGCACAGGAAGGTGAAAGAATGTCCACCTGTGACTATATATTGCTTTGATCCTGGTGTCAATTGATGAGAACTGTATTCTTCTAAAAGCAAATCTATTCAGGTCATAGAAGGATCTGGACTGACTCAGTTGCTCAGAGAAAGGCAACTAAAAGAATGAACTATAAATTATGATTTGATTGAGATCTCGTTTCATGTGTATGTCTTGTTTCTCCAACAAAATTATAAACATGTCACCTACTTCCAACCTCTCATAAATAATTAATCATTAAAATAATTAATTTTCTAATTTACTTAGCAAACAGTAAAGGAAGTCTAGTATGACACTGTGCCAGATGTCATGAGGAAGGAATTAGCCATGTGGGGAGGAGCAGACAGTCCTGGGCTCAAAATCTACCTTGGGTAAGGAGTGTAACCTCTCCAAGCTTTTGTTTCCTCCCTGGGAAAGTGGATAATAAGTGGGTTAAAAAATAAGTATATAAAACACTGGTGCTCAGCTGGCATTCAGTTCCTATTAATACATGGTACTAAAAAGGAATTGAGGAGTAAATCATGATCCTTATTCCCAAGGAGCTTAAAATCTAGGAAGCCATATAAAACAGGTGACAATAATTTTTATAAAATGTCATCTAACTGGTACTCTGGGAACAAAGTCATTCTTCACAGCCAATTGTCCTGGTTGGCTAAGGATTTAACACTCCTAAGCATTTTTTAAAAATTATTTGAGTCAGAAATGTTTCTAATAATACCTTATATATTTATTTGTTTTCTCCATGATAACCTGAACATCATTTAATATTTTCATAAATCTGCAATCACTTTATGAACATCAGCTTAGGGTACCTTGCTAAGTGGGCACCTTGCTAGGTCTATTTGCTCTACCTTCAATGGTCTTAAATTGCTATAATTTTGAGGATTTCTGTGTGATATTTTTAGAAAGTCTCTTGTCCTTTCATCAGATGTCACTTCTTAAAACTGTCAGAATCTGTGTCTATAATACCACCCTGCCTCCAAATTTACTGCTTCAAATTTACATTAGTCCAGGGATGGAAATCACTGGCAAGTTAGAATTGTTTTTACATTTTCTGTAAATATTATATATTCATTAAAAATTATAAATATATATAAACCCTTAAATGAGATGTTGTTTTAGAAATGACTACTGAAATAATAAAAGCAATAGTCACAGTTTTTCAACCTGAAGTTTAAAATATAAGCCTGACAAAATACAAATAATATTAAAATTTAATAAACAGGGTAAGCATTGCAGTAAGCATGATTGATGAAAGATTAATATCTTTATATGCAAATTCATATAAATCAACAAGAAGCCAATGAAATAAAAGTCAATATGTAAAGCAAGTCACAAAGAAGAAATGATAATTAATGAATGAACGTATAAGAAAATGTCTAACCTTTTTAATGATCCAAGAAGTATAAATTAGTTAGCCTTTGGCTATTAAAATAACAACTTTAAAAAATTTAATGAAAAAGAAATTTTTAATTTTGTGAGAGCTGTGCATCACATGTTCTGTTTTGGAAAGCATTTTGGCAATCAACATAAGGAATCATTAAAAAGTCCACTGTTACACAATATTTGGAAGTGCTATATAGGCAGAAATAACATGATAAAACATTTGCTGTTAAAGTTGGAAGAAAGATACCAGTTATCTAAAAATAAGGGACAAGTGAAGGAAGTTATGCTTTATTGAGTTAAATATAGTTATGTGGTGGTAGATTAACTAAACATGCTAAATATACAGGGTTACATACACTATGAAGCCTTGTCTATATACTACTACTTGAATTTAGAGGCGAATAGATTCACCCCTAAAATTATAAAACAATATATGCTCATGGTATACTTAGAAAAAGTAATAATTTTATAATAAGAGCAATAATTTTAAATGATACTTTTGTAATATAAAATACAGAAGTAGCCTAAACGCTATTGAAAAAAACTTCTGATACTTCAACACAATGAAATCATATGAAGTTGTAAAAACAAAACAAGGAAAAGTTCTGAGAACTGCTAATAAAGTGATTTACAGGCAACACTGTCAAGAGAAAACAACAAAATATAAAACAATATATATACCAAGAATTTTGTGTAATAAAAAAAGAAAGGAAGAATAAGAATATACATATCTTACAGGATCTGGGTGGCTCGGTCAGTTGAGCATCTGACTCTTGATTTCAGCTCAGGTCATGATCTCGGGGTCACAAAATCAAGCCCCATGTTGGTCTCCATGCTGGGCATGGAGCCTGCTTGGGATTTCCTCTCTCCTTCCCTTTCCCTCTGCCCCTCCCATGCCCCTCTCTCTCTTAAAAAAAAAAAAAAAAAGGAATATACATATCTTAGTTTGCTTATCCCTCTTTGCATAGTTTTTACTTTTAAACTATGTAAAAGATTAACCATTCAGAAAACACAATTAAATTCAAATGAATAAGAAAATAGTGTCCTTCTGCTTGGAGGAGTTCTTGGATCATAAGAGCATGCTTGGCTCACCCACGCAAGGCAGACTGAAAGTTCTGAATGATAAAGCCTTAGGCTGGAGCTTCCTACATGAGTTAATTCTGAAGAATTAACCCTCTCAGAGGCTCCCCAGCAGGACTGGGACCCAGCTGCCCAAAGCCAGCACCTTCTTCATAAGCGCCCTTCATCAACTTTTTTTTCTTCCCCATCTGGCTTCTCTTCTTCAACATGCTTCCTTGGATCACTTCCTCAAAAGTGATTTTTCACTCAAATCCTTGTTTCAGGGTCTGCTCTGGGAACACCCAAACCAAGAGTGGTTGTATTACTTTTAAATCAAAAATTTAAATTACAGGAGTTATCACTTCATTCATAAATTTAAAATAATTCCATATATTTTATTAACGCAAAGACAACACAGTGGGCCAGCTGAGCCAGTGTAAATTTGTGGTCAATAGGTCGCTGGATGAGGGGCGCCTGGGTAGCGCAGTCGTTAAAGCATCTGCCTTCGGCTCAGGGCGTGATCCCGGCATTCCGGGATCGAGTCCCACATCGGGCTCCTCTGCTGGGAGCCTGCTTCTTCCTCTCCCACTCCCCCTGCTTGTGTTCCCTCTCTCGCTGGCTGTCTCTATCTCTGTCAAATAAATAAAATCTTTAAAAAAAAAAAAAAAGGTCACTGGATGAGAACTTCAGACAAGTTTAATTAGGGCTTTCTTTCTCTCTACTGTTAACACTTTTCACTCTGCCAGTCCTGATTCAAAGGATTACTGGGTCTGCAAGTGGCTAGAATCCGAGAAGAAATCCCTGTGTGTCTGCTTCCCCTGTGGGCTGAGTGAGCCTCATACGTAGCCCTAGTTTCTCAGAGCCCTGGGAGCCCAAGGAGGGAAATGGCTAGAAGGTCTGACCCCTCCAGGCCCTTGAGTGTGGAATACTGAAAGGAAAAGAGAGCAGGGAGCTTTATTCAGGAACCTTAGCAAGAGAATAAAAGCCAATTATCTTCTCCCACACTGAGCAGCTGTAGGGAAGAGTCTACTTTCTTACCCTTTCTAGCTTCTAAAGGCTGCCTACATTCCTTGGTTCATGGTCCCCTTCCATCTTGAAAGCCTGCAATGGCAGGTAGAGTCTCCTGTCATATCACTCTGATACTCACTCTTTTCCCACCTTCTTCCATATTTGAAGGACACTTGTGATGACACCAGAACCTTCTGGATAATCCCTTTATTTTAAACCTACTTCCATCCGCAAACTGAATTCCCCTTTGCCAACTAACCTAACATATTCACAGGTTTCAGGGCGAACAGTCAATTGGGTGGGTGGGTGGGGTCACTATTCTGCCTATGGTAATGGTGTGTATTTTTTCCCTCTGACATTTTCTAGTTGGTTAATTGCTGATTTCCAGGAATGCTATTTCACATGTATTAATCTTGAATCTAGTGAACATGCTAAACTCATGTCTAAATTGTTCTAATGATGTATCTGACACCTCTCTTGGATTTTCTACTTAGTTCCATTATTCGTAAATTTTTTTTCTTTTCCTTTTAAGTTCTTGCAGTCATATTTTTCTTGCCTTTTAAAGTTGGCTAGCACATCCAGTACAATGTGGAATAATGGGGATAATCACAGGAATTCTTACCCTGCTGCTGACTTGAATAGGAATGTTTATAAGTTTTTCTAAATAACAATAACATTTTTAGGAGGTTGTTGATAGATATCTCTTTTCAGAATAGTAGAAAATTTTCTCTGTTCCTAGCTTACTAAGAGTTTATGTCACAATCGAGTATTGAATTATACTGAATACTTTTTCTCTATTGAGAAAACCCTATGAAATTTTTTCCTAAATTTTATAGATGTCTGAATATTGAACCATCCTTGCATTGTTGGATAATGATCTCTTGGGTATTTTGTAGTTTTTTTATATACTGCTGAAAATATTTTGTCAATATTACATTAAGGTTTTTGCTTTTATATTCATACATGAGAATATAGTATACTTATCCTTATATCCATTTTTAACATCAAAGTTACACTAGCTGCATAAAAGTGGTTCGCTTAGATTTCCTATTTTGAGTCTCTGACCCAGTTTGTCTAAGAGAGGTATCTTCTGCTTTTATAGTTTTTTTTTTTTTTAATTATGCCTATAAATATCAGGGCTTGCTGTTATTTGGAGATTGGTGTGGAAGAGGGGCAAGACACTTTACCATTAATTTTATTTCTTTCTTGGCTAATGATTTGTTCATGATTTCTGTTTTTTCTAGGCTAGGTTAATAGTCTATGTTTTGTTAGAAAATTATCCATTTCATCTAAAATTTCAAGTTATTGCTCCAGTATGGTCATACTACTCTCCTATGAACTTTAAATCCCTTTTGTATCTGTAGTATTAATGCCTTTTCCTTCCCAATGCTATTGATTTGTGTTATCTCCCTTTTCTTCTTACTCCCATCTACAGATGGCAATTTCTCCTACAGCTGCCTGCAGATAGTTTTGTGTCATGGACAAATCCTCCTGTGGGAAAGGAGATAATGAGGCATTTGAGAGAGGAGTAAAAGGTCAAAGCACCTGAGTGAGGCTGCTTCTCTCAGTAGAAAGAGATGGTGTGAAGGAACTTAGAAAAGAGGGGGGTATTTAGTGATTTGAATAAATATCTGCAGAACAGTCTATTGGAATGGCCCTCTATAAATTAGCCTCTATGAATATGGAAAGAATAGTATAATACCTTTGTTACCCATCTAACTCCATAATTTATCTTGAATTTTCAGACTCTCATAAATATTTAATAAAGTGTTACTGACATGGGAATTTTAGACAATATAAATCTATTTATGTAATAGCTCTAAGACTCACTTGTGACCGACACTTTGCATAAGCAAAGCGATAGATAAAATTATACATGAGAGTTAATGTATCACTGCAAAAGGCAATCCAAATATCTCATTCTTAAACTCATTAAGAAATAAATGGATTACCTATAAGAGAACTGCTGGGGATATTAGTTACTGAATATGGAAAAGGTGAGCAATGTGACAAGACCTTAACACTAGAAAAGAAAAGGTGTACTTTATGTGTGCAGTATTATGCTGAAAGGAAGGAATTTGCAGCATCACAGAATAAAAGTTGCAGGAATTATATAAAAATGGAGCATTCCACAAAGACTTTCAATAAGCCTGATGAGGAACTAATCTCCCAGACAGAAATAGGAATGCAGATCTTTTATAAGAGAACAGATGGCAGGTAAGGGCAACATACACACATTAGGACCCCTGTCATGACAACTCTCAAGTAGAACAAGTGAAGTGAGGACGTTAGGTCAAACCTCTCGCACAGACACCAAAATTATAAACAAACCAGAACCAGGCAATCTGAAGAATGGAGAAGAGAACCCATCATAAGGGGGGGAAATCATGAGGAAAAAAAAAAGAAAAACAGGAGGTAAGAAAACATTTCACAATCTCAGATATATTGGGCATTTGTTATTTTAATACCCAAATATCACCTGTTCTTTCAAGAAATTCTCCTCTGGCCACGTGGCTCTGGTTGTTAGGTGACTATGACTGAGTCCCACCTGGCTGGCTAGAATGTACCTATTCTATTGAGCTGAGCTAATCAGAGTCTGTTGAGACTGACAAAGCTTGTGCTAGGAGAATTCTTCTCTTTGCCAGGCTGTAGCAATGTGAACGAGGTCTTTCCACAGAAGGTTCCCTCACTGGTGGAGAATGCAGTCTCAGAGAAAAGAGCCATCATGCTGACAGGAAAAAGATAAATGTAAAGAATCCTGACCCCCAGATCTAGTCAGCCCTAACGTTAGCTCTGCACCAACCCTTCTTACAAATTGCTTATATGAGCTGATTAATTCTTCTTTGTGTTAAAACTATTTCAGATAGGTTTTCTGTCTTCAAACAAAGACTCGTGACTAAGAGACCAGCCACACACATGCAGTCAAGTAATTAAAATACACACACACAAGAAACCTTTAGAAAGAAAAAGGAAGTAATTCTAAACTGAGAGTATTTAGGCAGCTGGACAGGAGAACTGAAAAATTGAACAGAAGAAAATGTTTCTCCTTAAATGTGGTGTGCTGTGATTATTTGGCACTGCTTTTGTAAGTGGATTAAAAATAATAGTTAGCTGATCAGTAAGGGCATATTAGTAGTGGCAGGGGCCAAAATGAACACTGGAGGAAGAATCCCCATGTGGCTGCCATGGTGGCAACAGGGAAAAGATTTATGCTTCCTCT